>NC_084511.1:29181209-29383005 GCF_024500385.1 Phyllopteryx taeniolatus | reverse complement strand
GTGGCTGCCCGGGGCGCCGGCGGAAGCAACACTCATTCTGGGTCCGACTAACATGTAGCGTTTGTCTCCCGATCTGTACTGGATGCTGTGACACAGCGTGCCGTCGTAATGAGCGTCTTGGAGATATTTGGACGTGTACTCTGCGGGTTTGGAGCAGCGCATGGCGATCAGCACCACCACGGCGATGACCAAAAGCAGCGAGACCGAGCCCAAAGTCAGCGCCAGATAAAAAGTCACCCGGTCCTCGCGCTCGTCCTCTTCGGCCGCGCTTCCCGCGTGGTCGGAAGCCGCCAAAGCCTCTTTGGGCTCCGCCAGTTTGACGGTCAGGGTAGCCGTCGCCGAGAGCGAAACGTCGCCGTTGTCTTTGACCAATACGAGCAGTCGATGCTCGGCCTCGTCCGTCTCGGTGAACGGGCGAAGTGTTCTGATCTGGCCCGTATAGCGGTCCAAAGAAAAGAGAGCGCGCTCGCCGAGCGGTCGCAGCGAAAACAGTAACCAGGCGTTATATCCCGTATCGGCGTCGTAGGCTCGGACTTTAGTCACCGAGTCTCCCGCTTTGGCATTGCGGGGAATCTCCTCCGCGCCTCGGGCGGAACCGTTGGAGCTGAGCGGATACAGGATGACCGGAGCGTTGTCGTTCCGATCCAGAATGAACACCTTCACTGTCACGTTGCCGCTCAGCGGAGGACTTCCGCCGTCGGTGGCCGACACCTGGAACTGGAAGCTTTTCAGCGTCTCAAAGTCAAAACTCTTCAGCGCCGATATGTCGCCGTTCTCAGGGTTGATGCTTAAAAATGTTGACATGTCCACTTGACTTCCTTGTCCTCTCTTAATGTGATACGTCAGCGCTGCGTTTTCATTCAGGTCTTTATCGAATGCGGTGACGGAAAAGATGGAGTTCCCCGGCACGTTATTTTCCGGCAAATAAAGTTGGATTGGATCGTGCGAGAATGTTGGAATATTATCGTTAACGTCTGACACGTCCACGTGCAGAATTTGAAAAGTGGACAGAGGAGGTTGACCGCAGTCTGTCGCTGTGATTGTGATGTCATAATCCGACACTAATTCTCGATCCAGTCTGTCTTTCAGAACCAACGAGTACATGTTATCCTGAAAGGAAGGTTTTAGTTCGAATGGGACATTTTGTGAAAGACTACATATGACTTTGCCGTTCAGTCCGACGTCTTTGTCTGTGACGCTTATAAGAGAAACGACAGTCCCAGGCTTGGAATCTTCCGCTACGGTTTTTGACAAAGATGTCACGTCGATTTCGGGCCGGTTGTCATTTTCGTCAACGATTTTAATGATCACCCTGCAATCGGTTGTCAAAGGAGGTTGTCCTTTGTCTGTAGCATGGACGTCTAATTTGTAAACGTCAACCTTCTCAAAATCAATTTGACCTTTGACTCTTATTTCACCCGTGTTTTTATCCAAACTAAACATTTCATAGATTTCAGAGTCAAGTTCTCCACGAAAATAATATTCAACTTCCCCGTTTAATCCTTCGTCCGGGTCAGTTGCTTCCACCTTGATAACGCTTGTGCCCAATTTGACATTTTCAGACAAAGTGATGGAATGCAACTCTTGTTTAAATGTCGGGTGGTTATCATTAGCGTCAAGCACGATAACGGTGACATTAAGACTTCCAGATCTTGGTGGATTTCCACCGTCAACTGCAGTGAGAACAAGTCTGTGCTCAGCGTGTTTTTCTCGGTCTAAAGACTTTTGTATGACTAAAAAGGGTATCTTGTCATCTCCCATCTCTCGAATTTGTAAATTAAAATATTCGTTTGGGTTTAATTTGTATGCACGCACCGTATTGACAACACCATCTGGATCATGTGCGATTGGTAATTGGAAGCGTTTTCCAGGCAGAGTGGACTCTGAAATTTCAAAAATATTCTCTACCTCTTGAAAAGTGGGTGAATTGTCATTAATATCCAAAATTTCTACACCCACGTGATGTATTTCCATGGGATTCTCTGCGACTAATTTCAGCCTCACTAAACACGGCGAGACGCCCTCACAGAGCTCCTCTCGGTCGACGCTTTTCCGCACAAAGAGAACGCCATTGTTTGCATTTACCTCAAACTGAGCCCCGTCTGATCCTGAAACAATGCGAAAACGTCTCTCCGCCAACGAGCCCACGTCCAGTCCCAGATCCCTGGCCACGTTTCCCACCACGGTTCCCACTTTGACTTCCTCCGCGATGGAATATTTGATCTGTGCTGCAACCTGCTCCAAACAAACCAATATGACGCAGAGACAGAGTCCTCGCCTTTGTCCTGCTGCTCCCATCCTCCCCGCTTGGATTAGAGCACTCGAGTCCTAATTCCACAGAAGATTGAAACCTCCAAACGGACACAATATGGATCTTGAATTCATCCCAAAACCGAAGGCAAAACAGGAACGAAACGACAGCCACATCCGTCTCTCGTGAAGGTTCCGTCTCCTCTGATGACTTGAACAAAACCATTCCAGAAGGGGCAGGACCACCGAATGCTCATCCCAGGAAACTGGGATGACATTGCCACCTAGTGGTGATAATTCCTTAGCACATGGAGAGTATTAACAGGACTAAAAAATGTGTATCAGATTGATTGTACATTGCTTTCACACAGTTATTGTCCAACAAAATATAGTTACTTTCGCTTCATACGCTAAATGTATATGACAAAATGCAAGGAGAGAAGTATGCTGGGATGTACATAGATACGGTTTGCAGTTCTTTCCTTGTTTGGTCATGAGGAAAGTTCACCTGCTCAGCCGCTATACGCACAAGGATTGAGAAAAGGTCAAAGACAAATGGTAACGTTGCCAGTTGACAAATGGGAAAGAGTTAACCCCAATCGACTTCCATGTTCCGATTGTGTCCTTTTTTAAAGTTTTCAATTGTATCATTTGTGAGTTGTTGTTTTTGCTTTCTGTTGGTATGTCAGTGTTTCCCCCTCGCATGTTACAGTGTTGGTCAGATATGACGGAGCCCTGGCAGTGTTTAAATGTTGAACTTCATTGTTGTCATGAAGAAGTCGATGGGTGTCTGGAGTTGTAGTTTTGTGCTTTTGCTGCTGCTACATTTTGCATTGTTATTGACTTCATGTGGATCCACCTGTCACCACTTTTAACACAACACACAGCAGTCCAATCGCAACATATTATGATCAGTGCAACTACTTTGAGAGATTGACAGCAGCAGCAACAGATCGGCATACACCGTACCTCTTGAAAACATTGAAAAAAGTCTTTAACTCCACAGATGGCACAGCTGACAGGGATGAGTGTAGAATGCTATGCTTGTTAATTGTTATTATCAAGGTGAACTTTAACAATAAGCAAACATCATAGTCGCAAAGAGCTCGTCATCAAGATGATCTTCAGAAGTCGGCACTACTGACACAAGTGGGAACATATGTAACGAAACGTGTATCATAATGTTTTCCTCAACTACAAGGTCTTATATAAATTGAAGTTAGTCCAAGACACGACACGCCTTCCCATGAGGAAGCAGAGTCTGGGTTCTCTGAGGCGAGCTCTCCTATCTCTGGGGTTGTGGTCAAAAGCTCCTCGGAGGCAAGGCCCCGGGGCTGGATGAGATTCGCACGGAGTTCCTAAAGGCTCTGGATGTTGTGGGCCTGTCCCGGTTGACACGCCTCTGCCACATCGCGTGGACAATGGGGAACAGTGCTTCTGGATTGGCAGACTGGGTTAGTGGTCCCCCTTCTTAAGAAGGGGGACCGGAGGGTGTGTTCCAACTACAGGGGGATCACACTCATCAGCCTCCCTGGTAAGATCTATTTAGGGGTGCTGGAGATGAGGGTCCGTCGGGAAGTCGACTCTCAGATTCAGAAGGAGCAGAGTGGTTTTTGTCCTGGCCGTGGAACAGTGGACCAGCTCTACACCCTCGGCAGGGTCCTCGAGGGTGCGTGGGAGTTCGCCCAACCAGTCAACATGTGTTTTGTGGACTTGGAGAAGGCGTTCGACCATGTCCCTCAGGGAGTCCTGTGGAGGGTGCTTCGGGAGTATGGGGTACCGAACCCCCTGATACGGGCTGTTCGGTCCTTGTACGACCGGAGTCTGAGTTTGGTCCGCATATCTGGTAGTAAGTCGGACTCGTTCCCGGTGATGGTTGGACTCCGCCAAGGCTGCCCTTTCTCACCGATTCTGTTCCGAACTTTAATGGACAGAATTTCTAGGCGCAGCCGAGGCGTAGAGGTGGTCCGTTTGGGTGGCCTCAGTATGGCATCTCTGCTTTTTGCAGA
Organism: Phyllopteryx taeniolatus; assembly: GCF_024500385.1. NCBI lineage: Eukaryota > Metazoa > Chordata > Actinopteri > Syngnathiformes > Syngnathidae > Phyllopteryx > Phyllopteryx taeniolatus. The sequence goes on along the minus strand of NC_084511.1, from coordinate 29,378,746 downwards.
TGATGTTGTTCTGTTGGCTTCATCAAGCCGCGATCTCCAACTCTCACTGGAGCAGTTCGCAGCCGAGTGTGAAGCGGCTGGGATGAGAATCAGCACCTCCAAATCTGAGACCGTGGTCCTCAGTCGGAAAAGGGTGGTGTGCCCTCTCCGGGTCGGGGATGAGATCCTGCCCCAAGTGGAAGAGTTCAAGTATCTTGGGGTCTTGTTCACGAGTGAGGGAAGAATGGAACGGGAGATCGACAGGCGGATCGGTGCGGCGTCTGCAGTGATGCAGACTTTGTATCGGTCCATTGTGGTAAAGAAGGAGCTAAGCCGAAAGGCGTCGCTCTCGATTTACCTGTCGATCTACGTTCCTACCCTCACCTATGGTCACGAGCTGTGGGTCGTGACCGAAAGAACGAGATCCCGGACACAAGCGGCCGAAATGAGTTTCCTCCGCAGGGTGTCCGGGCTCTCCCTTAGAGATAGGGTGCTTGGTCATCCGGGAGGATCTTCAGAGTAGAGTTGCTGCTCCTCCACATCGAGAGGAGCCAGATGAGGTGGCTGGCGCATCTGATCCGGATGCCTCCCGGACGCCTCCCCAGTCAGGTGTTCTGGGCACGTGCCACCGGGAGGAGACCCCGGAGACAACCCAGGACACTACGTCCTTCGGCTGGCCTAGGAACCCCTCGGGATCCCCCTGGAAGAGCTGGATAAAGTGGCTGGGGAGAGGGAAGTCTGGGCGTCCCTGCTAAAGCTACTGCCCCCGCGACCCGACCCGGATAAGCGGTAGAAAATGGATGGATGGATGGATGGATAGATAGATTGTCCAAGACAACAAAAATTCTCCATTAATGTTAAGATGTCAACATGGTTGTTCTCAACAGACAAAAGTTTAACGTGGATCAAATTCCGCCTGTGCACCCAAGTCATTGGGTTGTACACAGGGCTTGACATGAACTTTTTTGCTCACCGGCCACTGTGGCGAGTGGTTTCCCAGAGTTCTTTGCCACTCAGCAAGTGAAATACATTGAAGAAAGTAAATTGTCAACCCTTTTAAATGTATTTATCCCCTTTGCACAACCAAGCAAGGACTACACACATTTTTAACGGGACAAGACCACCAGTCATATCAGAAAGGAAGACATTTTGATGCATGTCTTGCTTCTCAAAGTTTGTAGTGAATTGCGATGTAGTCTCATCTTGTTTGGTGCGAGCCAGTAGATCTTTTGTGTACATGTGCAAGCAACGATTTACAGCAAGTCCACTTGGAAAAACCTGTCATCATATGAGTTTTTGTATCCCCATAATTTTATTGAGCACTGCAAACACACACACACGTTACATCAAATCAAAATAGTAAAGTCTGGCGGGCCATATGAAATTTAATTTTAAATGGTCCACTCGTAAAATAGGCCTGGTTTATATTGTCGGCTGCAGATTGAGAAAACTAGACTTAAATATATTGTATTGTTGAGGAAGATGACGCTGGAGTTCCCAGCATGCTGAGCAGCTTTGTGTCAATACTTGACTTATTGATTGACTTTAAAGTTGATGTTAGATGTGAATTATTCCCTAACATTAGTTTAGGACCTTATGTGTGTTTCCCCCGACCTGTTTAGTTTAATATTGTTCACTAACTGCTGGTTTATCAAGCACCATGAGTTTCCTTTTGTGATTAATGACCTGCCTCGTTGTCCCTCACTTGTGCAGTCTAGTGGGTAATGCATGTCATTGCCCTTTGAAATGAAGAATATCATCATCAAAACCACAATGCCTCTAGGTTGCCTCCATGACACATGCCACAGTTCACATCAAACTACACCTGCCAAAGTGGCTCGTGCAAGAGACAATCTTGAAATTGACCGGCATTTGGCTAATTGGCCAGTGTTTACGTGAAGCTCTGCCGATAACATACAAGAAACATCAGAAACGATAGTAAAACAGTTTTTTTTCTGTCTTACCTCCCCTGCGGCCGCGCGTCTGGCGTCGGGCAGAACCAGCGTGCCGGCGTGGCTGCCCGGGGCGCCGGCGGAAGCAACACTCATTCTGGGTCCGACTAACATGTAGCGTTTGTCTCCCGATCTGTACTGGATGCTGTGACACAGCGTGCCGTCGTAATGAGCGTCTTGGAGATATTTGGACGTGTACTCTGCGGATTTGGAGCAGCGCATGGCGATCAGCACCACCACGCTGATGACCAAAAGGAGCGAGACCGAGCCCAAAGTCAGCGCCAGATAAAAAGTCACCCGGTCCTCACGCTCGTCCTCTTCGGCCGCGCTTCCCGCGTGGTCGGAAGCCGCGAAAGCCTCTTTGGGCTCCGCCAGTTTGACGGTCACGGTAGCCGTCGCAGAGAGCGAAACGTCGCCGTTGTCTTTGACCAGTACGAGCAGTCGATGCTCAGCCTCGTCCGTCTCCGTGAACGGGCGAAGTGTTCTGATCTGGCCCGTATAGCGGTCCAAAGAAAAGAGAGCGCGCTCGCCGAGCGGCCGCAGCGAAAACAGTAACCAGCCGTTATATCCCGTATCGGCGTCGTAGGCTCGGACTTTAGTCACCGAGTCTCCCGCTTTGGCATTGCGGGGAATCTCCTCCGCACCTTGTGCGGAACCGTTGGAGCTGAGCGGATACAGGATGACCGGAGCGTTGTCGTTCTGATCCAGAATGAACACCTTCACTGTCACGTTGCCGCTCAGCGGAGGACTTCCGCCGTCGGTGGCCGACACCTGGAACTGGAAGCTTTTCAGCGTCTCAAAGTCAAAACTCTTCAGCGCCGATATGTCGCCGTTCTCAGGGTTGATGCTTAAAAATGTTGACATGTCCACTTGACTTCCTTGTCCTCTCTTAATGTGATACGTCAGCGCTGCGTTTTCATTCAGGTCTTTATCGAATGCGGTGACAGAAAAAATGGAGTTCCCTGGCACGTTATTTTCCGGCAAATAAAGTTGGATTGGATCGTGGGAGAATGTTGGAATATTATCGTTAACGTCTGACACGTCCACGTGCAGAATTTGAAAAGTGGACAGAGGAGGTTGACCGCAGTCTGTCGCTGTGATTGTGATGTCATAATCCGACACTAATTCTCGATCCAGTCTGTCTTTCAGAACCAACGAGTACATGTTATCCTGAAAGGAAGGTTTTAGTTCGAATGGAACATTTTGTGAAAGACTACATATGACTTTGCCGTTCAGTCCGACGTCTTTGTCTGTGATGCTTATAAGAGAAACGACAGTCCCAGGTTTGGAATCTTCCGCTACGGTTTTTGACAAAGATGTCACGTCGATTTCGGGCTGGTTGTCGTTTTCGTCAACGATTTTAATGATCACCCTGCAATCGGTGCTCATTGGAGGGTGTCCTTTATCGGTAGCATGGACGTCTAATTTGTAAACGTCAACCTTCTCAAAATCAATTAGACCTTTTACTCTTATTTCACCCGTGTTTTTATCCAAACTAAACATTTCATAGAGTTTCGATTCAAGTTCTCCACCAAAATAATATTCAACTTCGCCGTTTAATCCTTCGTCCGGGTCAGTTGCTTCCACCTTGATAACGCTTGTGCCCAATTTGACATTTTCAGATAAAGTTACGGAATATACTTCTTGTGTAAATATTGGAAGGTTATCATTAGAGTCAAGCACGATAACGGTGACATTAAGACTTCCAGATCTTGGTGGATTTCCACCGTCAACTGCAGTCAGAACAAGTCTGTGCTCAGAGTTTTTTTCTCGGTCTAGAGACTTTTGTATGACTAAAAAGGGTATCTTGTCATCTCCTCTTTCTCTTATTTGAATGTTAAAATTTTCGTTTGTGTTTAATTTATACACACGTACTGTATTAACAATAACATCTGGATCATGTGCGATTGGTAATTGGAAGTGTTTTCCAGCAGGCGTAGACTCATACATTTCTAAAATCTTCTCTTCCTCTTGAAAAGTGGGCGAATTGTCATTAATATCCAAAATTTCTACACCCACGTGATGTATTTCCATGGGATTGTCTGCGACTAATTTCAGCCTCACTAAACACGGCGAGACGCCCTCACAGAGCTCCTCTCGGTCGACGCTTTTCCGCACAAAGAGAACGCCATTGTTTGCATTTACCTCAAACTGAGCCCCCTCTGAGCCTGAAACAATGCGAAAACGTCTCTCCGCCAACGAGCCCACGTCCAGTCCCAGATCCCTGGCCACGTTTCCCACCACGGTTCCCACTTTGACTTCCTCCGCGATGGAATATTTGATCTGTGCTGCAACCTGCTCCAAACAAACCAATATGACGCAGAGACAGAGTCCTTGCCTTTGTCCTGCTGCTCCCATCTTCCCAGCTTGGATTACAGCACTCGAGTCCTAATTCCACAGAAGATTGAAACCTCCAAACGGACACAATATGTATCTTGAATTCATCCCAAAACCGAAGGCAAAACAGGAACGAAACGACAGCAACATCCGTCTCTCGTGAAGGTTCCGTCTCCTCTGATGACTTGAACAAAACCATTCCAGAAGGGGCAGGACCACCGAATGCTCATCCCAGGAAACTGGGATGACATTGCCACCTAGTGGTGATAATTCCTTAGCACATGGAGAGTATTAACAGGACTCAAAAATGTGTATCAGATTGAGTGTACATTGCTTTCACACAGTTATTGTCCAACAAAATATAGTTACTTTCACTTCATACGCTAAATGTATCATTTGTGAGTTGCTGTTTTTGCTTTCTGTGGGTATTTCAGCCCTGTAATGCAGCATGGTTGACATGATGATTTGGAGAAAGGTTGATATATTGTGTGTCCAGGAGACCAGGTGGAAAGGCAGTAAGGCTGTAAGTTTAGGGGCAGGGTTGAAATTATTTTACCATGGTGGAGATGGGAAGAGAAATGGAGTCGGGGTTATTTTAAAAGAAGAGTTGGCTAAGAATGTCTTGGAGGTGAAAAGAGTATCAGATATAGTGATGAGGCTGAAACTTGAAATTGAGGTTGTTATGTGGAATGTGATTAGTGGCTATGCCCTATAGGTAGGATGTGACCTAGAGGTGAAAGAGAAATTCTGGAAGGAGCTAGACAAAGTAGTTCTGAGCATCCCAGACAGAGAGAGAGTGTCGTAATTGGTGCAGATTGTAATGGACATGTTGGTGAAGCTAATAGGGGTGATGAAGAAGTGATGGGTAAGTGCGGCATCCAGGAAAGGAACTTGGAGGGACAGATGGTGGTAGACTTTGCAACAAGGATGCAAATGGCTGTAGTGAACACTTTTTTCCAGAAGAGGCACAAACATAGGGTGACCTACAAGAGCGGAGGGAGAAGCACACAGGTGGATTACATCTTCTGAAGGAGGTTACCAACTGTAAGGTAGTGGTAGGGGAGAGTGTGGCTAGACAGCATAGGATGGTGGTGTGTGAGATGACTCTGGTGGTGGGGAAGAAGATTAGGAAGGCAAAGGCAGAGAGGAGAACCATGTGGTGGAAGTTGAGACAGGACGAGTGTTGTGCAGCTTTTCGGGAAGAGGTGAGACAGGCTCTCGATGGACGGGAGGAGCTCTCAGAAGACTGGACCACTGCAGCCAAGGTGATCAGAGAGGCAGGCAGGAGAGTACTTGTTGTATATTCTGGCAGGAAAGGAGAGAAGGAGACTTGGTGGTGGAACCCCACAGTACCGGAAATCATACAAAGAAAAAGGTTAGCTCAGAAGAAGTGGGACACTGAGAGGACCGAGGAGAGGCGAAAGGAATACAGTGAGATGCAACATAGGGCAAAGGTTGAGGTTGCAAAGCCCAAACAAGAGGCATATGATGACATGTATGGCAGGTTGGACACTAAAGAAGGAGAAAAGGATCTATACAGGCTGGCCAGACAGAGGGATAGAGATGGGAAGGATGTGCAGCAGGTTCGCGTGATTAAGGATAGAGATGGAAATATGTTGACTGGTGCCAGCAGTGTGCTAGCTAGAAGAAAAGAATACTTCGAGGAGTTGACGAATGAGGAAAATGAGAGAGAAGGGAGAGTAGAAGAGGCATGTGTGGTGGACCAGGAAGTGGCAATGATTAGTAAGGGGGAAGTTAGAAAGGCATTAAAGAGGATGAAAAATGGAAAGGCAGTTGGTTCTGATGACATTCCTGTGGAGTTTTGGAAGCATCGAGGCGAGGTGGCTGTGGAGTTTTTGACCAGCTTGTTCAATAGAATTCTAGTTCGTGAGAAGATGCCTGAGGAATGGAGGAAAAATGTACTGGTGCCCATTTTTAAGAACAAAGGTGATGTGCAGAGCTGTCGGAACTATAGAGGAATAAAGTTGATGAGCCACACAAGGAAGTTATGGGAAAGAGTAGTGGAGGCCAGACTCAGGACAGAAGTGAGTATTTGCCAGCAACAGCATGGTTTCATGCCTAGAAAGAGTACCACAGATGCATCATCTGCCTTGAGGATGTTGATGGGAAAGTACAGAAGGTCAGAAGGAGCTATATTGGGTCTTTGTAGATCTAGAGAAAGCCTATGACAGAGTACCCAGAGAGGAACTGTGGTACTGCATGCGGAAGTCTGGAGTGGCAGAGAAGTATGTTAGAATATTACAGGACATGTATGAGGGCAGCAGAACAGCGGTGAGGTGTGCTGAGGTGTGCTGTCGGTGTGACAGACGAATTTAAGGTGCCCTGAGCCCCTTCCTGTTTGCAGTGGTGATGGATAGGCTGAAAGTTGAGGTTAGACGAGAATCCCTGTGGACCATGATGTTTGCAGATGACATTGTGATCTGCATTGAAAGCAGAGAGCAGCTGGAGGAACAGTTAGAAAGATGGAGGCATGCACTGGCAAGAAGAGGAATGAAGATGAGCCGAAGTAAGACAGAATTTATGTGCATGAATGAGAGGGGTGGTGGGGGAAGAGTGAGGCTACAGGTAGAAGAGATAGCAAGGGTGGAGGAAGGTGTCACCTGTGTTATGTGACAGAAGAGTCTCTGCTCGGATGAAGGGCAAAGTTTATAAAACAGTTATGAGGCCAGCCATGATGGACGGTTTAGAGACAGTGACACTGACAAGACGACAGGAAGCAGAGCTGGAGGTGGTGGAAATGAAGATGTTGAGGTTCGCTCTCGGAGTGACCAGGTTGGATAAAATTAGAAATGAACTCATCAGATGGACAGCCAAGGTTCGATGTTTTGGAGACCAAGTTAGAGAGAGCAGACTTGGATGGTTTGGACACGTCCAGAGGAGAAATAGTGAGTACATTGGTAGAAGGATGATGAAGCTGGAGCTGCCAGGCAAGAGAGCTAGAGGAAGACCAAAGAGAAGGTTGATGGATGTCGTGAGGGAAGACATGAGGGCAGTTGGTGTTCGAGAGGAGGATGCAGGAGATAGGCTTACATGGAAAAGGATGACGCGCTGTGGCGACCCCTAACGGGACAAGCCAAAAGGAAAAGAAGAAGTTGGTATGTCAGCCCTGTGCTGTTCCTCCAGTGTTTTGCCTCGTGTTTTCCCCTCGCATGTTACAGTATTGGTCAGATATGAAGGAGCCCTTGCAGTGTTTAATGTTGAACTTCATTGTTGTCATGAAGAAGTCGATGGGTGTCTGGAATTGTCGTTTTGTGCTTTCGTTACTGCTACTTTTTGCATTGTTATTGACTTCATGTGGATCCACCTGTCACCACTTTTAACACATCTCACAGCAGTCCAATCGCAACATATTATGATCAGTGCAACTACTTTGAGAGATTGACAGCAGCTGCAACAGATCGGCAGACACCGTACCTCTTGAAAACATTGACTAGTGTAGAATGCTATGCTTTTAAATTGTTATTATCAATGTGAACTTTAACAATAAGCAAACATCATAGTCGCAAAGAGCTCGTCATCAAGATGATCTTCAGAAGTCGGCACTACTGACACAAGTGGGAACATATGTAACGTAACGTGTATCACAATATGTTTTCCTCAACTACAAGGTCTTAAATAAACTGAAGTTAGTCCAAGGCAACGAAAATTCTCCCCGAATGTTAAGATGTCAACATGGTTGTTCTCAACAGACAAAAGTTTAACGTGGATCAAATTCCGCCTGTGCACCCAAGTCATTGGGTTGTACACAAGGCTTGACATAAACTTTTTTGCTCAGCGGCCACTGTGGCGAGTGGTTTCCCAGAGTTCCTAGCCACTCAGCAAGTGAAGTAGATTGAAGAAAGTAGATGGTCAACCCTTTTAAATGTATTTATTCCCTTTGCACAACCAAGCTAGGACTACACACATTTTTAACGGGACAAGACCACCAGTCATATCAGAAAGGAAGACATTTTCGATGCCTGTCTTGTTTCTCAAAGTTTGTAGTGAATAGCGATGTAGTCTCATCTTGTTTGGTGCGAGCCAGTAGATCTTTTGTGCACATGTGCAAGCAATGATTTAGAGCAAGTCCACTTGGAAAAACCTGTCATCATATGAGTTTTTGTATCGCCATGATTTTATTGAGCACTGCAACTACACACACATTACATCATATAAAAATAATAAAGTCTGGCGGGCCATATGAAATTTAATTTAAAATGGTCCACTCGTAAAATAGGCCTGGTTTATATTGTCGGATGCAGATTGAGAAAACTAGACTTAAATATATTGTCGAGGAAGATGACGCTGGAATTCCCAGCATGCTGAGCAGCTTTTTCAATAGATGACTTATTGATTGACTTTAATGTTGATGTTAGATGTGAATTATTCCCTAACATTAGTTTAGGACCTTATGTGTGTTTCCCCTGCCCTGTTTAGTTTAATATTGTTCACTAACTGCTGGTTTACCAAGCACCATGAGTTTCCTTTTGTGATTAATGACCTGCCTCGTTGTCCCTCACTTGTGCAGTCTAGTGGGTAATGCAAGTCATTGCCCTTTGAAATGAAGAATATCATCATCAAAACCACAATGCGTCTAGGTCGCCTGCACGACACATGCCGTAGTTCACATCAAACTACACCTGCCAAAGTGGCTAGCAATCTTACTAGCCACTGCTGAAATTCACCGGCATTTGGCTCATTGGGCAGTGCTTACGTGAAGCTCTGCCGATAACATACAAGAAACATCAGAGAAGATAGAAAAACAGTTTTTTTTCTGTCTTACCTCCCCTGCGGCCGCGAGTCTGGCGTCGGGCAGAACCAGCGTGTTGGCGTGGCTGCCCGGGGCGACGGAGGAAGCAACACTCATTCTGGGTCCAACTAACATGTAGCGTTTGTCTCCCGATCTGTACTGGATGCTGTGACACAGCGTGCCGTCATAATGAGCGTCTTGGAGATATTTGGAAGTGTACTCTGCGGATTTGGAGCAGCGCATGGCGATCAGCACCACCACGCTGATGACCAAAAGCAGAGAAACCGAGCCCAAAGTCAGCGCCAGATAAAAAGTCACCCGGTCCTCGCGCTCGTCCTCTTCGGCCGCGCTTCCCGCGTGGTCGGAAGCCGCGAAAGCCTCTTTGGGCTCCGCCAGTTTGACGGTCACGGTAGCCGTCGCCGAGAGCGAAACGTCGCCGTTGTCTTTGACCAGTACGAGCAGTCGATGCTCGGCCTCGTCCGTCTCCGTGAACGGGCGAAGTGTTCTGATCTGGCCCGTATAGCGGTCCAGAGAAAAGAGAGCGCGCTCGCCGAGCGGCCGCAGCGAAAACAGCAACCAGCCGTTATATCCCGTATCGGCGTCGTAGGCTCGGACTTTAGTCACCGAGTCTCCCGCTTTGGCATTGCGGGGAATCTCCTCCGCGCCTCGGGCGGAACCGTTGGAGCTGAGCGGATACAGGATGACCGGAGCGTTGTCGTTCCGATCCAGAATGAACACCTTGACCGTCACGTTGCCGCTCAGCGGAGGACTTCCGCCGTCGGTGGCCGACACCTGGAACTGGAAGCTTTTCAGCGTCTCAAAGTCAAAACTCTTCAGCGCCGATATGTCGCCGTTCTCAGGGTTGATGCTTAAAAATGTTGACATGTCCACTTGACTTCCTTGTCCTCTCTTAATGTGATACGTCAGCGCTGCGTTTTCATTCAGGTCTTTATCGAATGCGGTGACGGAAAAGATGGAGTTCCCCGGCACGTTATTTTCCGGCAAATAAAGTTGGATTGGATCGTGCGAGAATGTTGGAATATTATCGTTAACGTCTGACACGTCCACGTGCAGAATTTGAAAAGTGGACAGAGGAGGTTGACCGCAGTCTGTCGCTGTGATTGTGATGTCATAATCCGACACTAATTCTCGATCCAGTCTGTCTTTCAGAACCAACGAGTACATGTTATCCTGAAAGGAAGGTTTTAGTTCGAATGGAACATTTTGTGAAAGACTACATATGACTTTGCCGTTCAGTCCGACGTCTTTGTCTGTGATGCTTATAAGAGAAACGACAGTCCCAGGTTTGGAATCTTCCGCTACGGTTTTTGACAAAGATGTTACGTCGATTTTGGGCTGGTTGTCGTTTTCGTCAACGATTTTAATGATCACCCTGCAATCGGAGCTCATTGGAGGGTGTCCTTTATCGGTAGCATGGACGTCTAATTTGTAAACGTCAACCTTCTCAAAATCAATTTGACCTTTTACTCTTATTTCACCCGTGTTTTTATCCAAACTAAACATTTCATAGAGTTTTGATTCAAGTTCTCCACCAAAGTAATATTCAACTTCGCCGTTTAAACCTTCGTCCGGGTCAGTTGCTTCCACCTTGATAACGCTTGTGCCCAATTTGACATTTTCAGATAAAGTTACGGAATATACTTCTTGGATAAATTGTGGAGCATTATCATTAGCGTCAAGCACGATAACGGTGACATTAAGACTTCCAGATCTTGGTGGATTTCCACCGTCAACTGCAGTGAGAACAAGTCTGTGCTCAGCGTGTTTTTCTCGGTCCATAGACTTTTGTAAAATTAAAAAAGGTATCTTATCATCGCCTCGCTCTCGAATTTGTATATTGAAATATTCATTTGTGTTTAATTTGTACGCACGCACCGTATTTACGACAACGTCTGGATCATGTGCGATTGGTAATTGGAAGTGTTTTCCAATAGGCGTAGACTCTGAGATTTCAAAAATCTTCTCTACCTCTTGAAAAGTGGGCGAATTGTCATTTATATCCAAAATTTCTACACCCACGTGATGTATTTCCATGGGATTCTCTGCGACTAATTTCAGCCTCACTAAACACGGCGAGACGCCCTCACAGAGCTCCTCTCGGTCGACGCTTTTCCGCACAAAGAGAACGCCATTGTTTGCATTTACCTCAAACTGAGCCCCCTCTGAGCCCGAAACAATGCGAAAACGTCTCTCCGCCAACGAGCCCACGTCCAGTCCCAGATCCCTGGCCACGTTTCCCACCACGGTTCCCACTTTGACTTCCTCCGCGATGGAATATTTGATCTGTGCTGCAACCTGCTCCAAACAAACCAATATGACGCAGAGACAGAGTCCTCGCCTTTGTCCTGCTGCTCCCATCCTCCCAGCTTGGATTACAGCACTCGAGTCCTAATTCCACAGAAGATTGAAACCTCCAAACGGACAAAATATGTATCTTGAATTCATCCCAAAACCTAAGGCAAAACAGGAATGAAACGACAGCAACATCCGTCTCTCGTGAAGGTTCCGTCTCCTCTGATGACTAGAACAAAACCATTCCAGAAGGGGCAGGACCACCGAATGCTCATCTCTGTATACTGGGATGACATTGCCACCTAGTGGTGATAATTCCTTAGCACATGGAGAGTATTAACAGGACTAAAGTGTATCAGATTGATTGTACATTGCTTTCAGACATTTATTGTCCAACAAAATAAAGTTACTTTCTCTTCATATGCTCAATGTATATGACAAAATGCAAGGAGAGAAGTATGCTGGGATGTACATAGATACGCTATGCAGTTCTTTACTTGTTTGGTCATGAGGAAAGTTCACCTGCTCAGCCGCTATACGCACAAGGATTGAGAAAAGGTCAAAGACAAATGGTAACGTTGCCAGTTGACAAATGGGAAAGAGTTAACCCCAATCGACTTCCATGTTCCGATTGTGTCCTTTTTTTTAAGTTTTCAATTGTATCATTTGTGAGTTGCTGTTTTTGCTTTCTGTGGGTATTTCAGCCGTGTAATGCAGCATGGTTGACATGATGATTTGGAGAAAGTTGATATATTGTGTGTCCAGGAGACCAGGTGGAAAGGCAGTAAGGCTAGAAGTTTAGGGGCAGGGTTGAAATTATTTGACCATGGTGTAGATGGGAAGAGAAATGGAGTCGGGGTTATTTTAAAAGAAGAGTTGGCTAAGAATGTCTTGGAGGTGAAAAGAGTATCAGATCGAGTGATGAGGCTGAAACTTGAAATTGAGGGTGTTATGTGGAATGTGATTAATGGCTCTGCCCCACAGGTAGGATGTGCAGTCTAGTGGGTAATGCATGTCATTGCCCTTTGAAATGAAGAATATCATCATCAAAACCACAATGTCTCAAGGTCGCCTGCACGACACATGCCGTAGTTCACATCAAACTACACCTGCCAAAGTGGCTAGTGGCTAGCAATCTTACTAGCCACTGCTGAAATTCACCGGCATTTGGCTAATTGGCCAGTGTTTACGTGAAGCTCTGCCGATAACATACAAGAAACATCAGAGAAGATAGTAAAACAGTTTTTTTCTGTCTTACCTCCCCTGCGGCCGCGCGTCTGGCGTCGGGCAGAACCAGCGTGCCGGCGTGGCTGCCCGGGGCGACGGTGGAAGCAACACTCATTCTGGGTCCAACTAACATGTAGCGTTTGTCTCCCGATCTGTACTGGATGCTGTGACACAGCGTGCCGTCATAATGAGCGTCTTGTAGATATTTGGAAGTGTACTCTGCGGATTTGGAGCAGCGCATGGCGATCAGCACCACCACGGCGATGACCAAAAGCAGAGAAACCGAGCCCAAAGTCAGCGCCAGATAAAAAGTCACCCGGTACTCGCTCTCATCCTCCTCGGCCGCGCTTCCCGCGTGGTCGGAAGCCGCGAAAGCCTCTTTGGGCTCCGCCAGTTTGACGGTCACGGTAGCCGTCGCCGAGAGCGAAACGTCGCCGTTGTCTTTGACCAGTACGAGCAGTCGATGCTCGGCCTCGTCCGTCTCGGTGAACGGGCGAAGTGTTCTGATCTGGCCCGTATAGCGGTCCAAAGAAAAGAGAGCGCGCTCGCCGAGCGGCCGCAGCGAAAACAGTAACCAGCCGTTATATCCCGTATCGGCGTCGTAGGCTCGGACTTTAGTCACCGAGTCTCCCGCTTTGGCATTGCGGGGAATCTCCTCCGCGCCTCGGGCGGAACCGTTGGAGCTGAGCGGATACAGGATGACCGGAGCGTTGTCGTTCCGATCCAGAATGAACACCTTCACTGTCACGTTGCCGCTCAGCGGAGGACTTCCGCCGTCGGTGGCCGACACCTGGAACTGGAAGCTTTTCAGCGTCTCAAAGTCAAAACTCTTCAGCGCCGATATGTCGCCGTTCTCAGGGTTGATGCTTAAAAATGTTGACATGTCCACTTGACTTCCTTGTCCTCTCTTAATGTGATACGTCAGCGCTGCGTTTTCATTCAGGTCTTTATCGAATGCGGTGACGGAAAAGATGGAGTTCCCCGGCACGTTATTTTCCGGCAAATAAAGTTGGATTGGATCGTGCGAGAATGTTGGAATATTATCGTTAACGTCTGACACGTCCACGTGCAGAATTTGAAAAGTGGACAGAGGAGGTTGACCGCAGTCTGTCGCTGTGATTGTGATGTCATAATCCGACACTAATTCTCGATCCAGTCTGTCTTTCAGAACCAACGAGTACATGTTATCCTGAAAGGAAGGTTTTAGTTCGAATGGGACATTTTGTGAAAGACTACATATGACTTTGCCGTTCAGTCCGACGTCTTTGTCTGTGATGCTTATAAGAGAAACGACAGTCCCAGGTTTGGAATCTTCCGCTACGGTTTTTGACAAAGATGTCACGTCGATTTCGGGCCGGTTGTCATTTTCGTCAACGATTTTAATGATCACCCTGCAATCGGTTGTCGAAGGAGGTTGTCCTTTGTCTGTAGCATGGACGTCTAATTTGTAAACGTCAACCTTCTCAAAATCAATTTGACCTTTGACTCTTATTTCACCCGTGTTTTTATCCAAACTGAACATTTCATAGATTTCAGAATCAAGTTCTCCACCAAAATAATATTCAACTTCGCCGTTTAAACCTTCGTCCGGGTCAGTTGCTTCCACCTTGATAACCCTTGTGCCCAATTTGACATTTTCAGATAAAGTTACGGAATATACTTCTTGCATAAATTGTGGAGCATTATCATTAGAGTCAAGCACGATAACGGTGACATTAAGACTTCCAGATCTTGGTGGATTACCACCGTCAACTGCAGTGAGAACAAGTCTGTGCTCAGCATGTTTTTCTCGGTCCAGAGACTTTTGTAAAATTAAAAAAGGTATCTTATCATCGCCTCGCTCTCGAATTTGTATATTGAAATATTCATTTGTGTTTAATTTGTACGCACGCACCGTATTGACAACACCATCTGGATCATGTGCGATTGGTAATTGGAAGCGTTTTCCAAGCAGAGTGGTCTCTGGGATTTCAAAAATCTTCTCTACCTCTTGAAAAGTGGGCGAATTGTCATTAATATCCAAAATTTCGACACCCACGTGATGTATTTCCATGGGATTCTCTGCGACTAATTTCAGCCTCACTAAACACGGCGAGACGCCCTCACAGAGCTCCTCTCGGTCGACGCTTTTCCGCACAAAGAGAACGCCATTGTTTGCATTTACCTCAAACTGAGCCCCCTCTGAGCCTGAAACAATGCGAAAACGTCTCTCCGCCAACGAGCCCACGTCCAGTCCCAGATCCCTGGCCACGTTTCCCACCACGGTTCCCACTTTGACTTCCTCCGCGATGGAATATTTGATCTGTGCTGCAACCTGCTCCAAACAAACCAATATGACACAGAGACAGAGTCCTCGCCTTTGTCCTGCTGCTCCCATCCTCCCAGCTTGGATTACAGCACTCGAGTCCTAATTCCACAGAAGATTGAAACCTCCAAACGGACACAATATGGATCTTGAATTCATCCCAAAACCTAAGGCAAAACAGGAATGAAACGACAGCAACATCCGTCTCTCGTGAAGGTTCCGTCTCCTCTGATGACTTGAACAAAACCATTCCAGAAGGGGCAGGACCACCGAATGCTCATCCCAGGAAACTGGGATGACATTGCCACCTAGTGGTGATAATTCCTTAGCACATGGAGAGTATTAACAGGACTCAAAAATGTGTATCAGATTGAGTGTACATTGCTTTCACACAGTTATTGTCCAATAAAATATAGTTACTTTCGCTTCATACGCTAAATGTATATGACAAAATGCAAGGAGAGAAGTATGCTGGGATGTACATAGATACGCTATGCAGTTCTTTCCTTGTTTGGTCATGAGGAAAGTTCACCTGCTCAGCCGCTATACGCACAAGGATTGAGAAAAGGTCAAAGACAAATGGTAACGTTGCCAGTTGACAAATGGGAAAGAGTTAACCCCAATCGACTTCCATGTTCCGATTGTGTCCTTTTTTAAAGTTTTCAATTGTATCATTTGTGAGTTGTTTTTCCTTTCTGTTGGTATGTCAGCCCTGTGCTGTTCCTCCAGGGTTTTGCCTCGTGTTTTCCCCTCGCATGTTACAGTATTGGTCAGATATGACGGAGCCCTGGCAGTGTTTAATGTTGAACTTCATTGTTGTCATGAAGAAGTCGATGGGTGTCTGGAGTTGTCGTTTTCTTGTAGTTTTGTGCTTTCGTTGCTGCTACTTTTTGCATTGTTATTGACTTCATGTGGATCCACCTGTCACCACTTTTAACACATCACACAGCAGTCCAATCGCAACGTATTATGATCAGTGCAACTACTTTGAGAGATTGAAAGCAGCTGCAACAGATCGGCATACACCGTACCTCTTGAAAACATTGAAAAAAGTCTTTAGCTCCACAGATGGCACAGCTGACAGGGACGAGTGTAGAATAAAATGCTTGTTAATTGTTATTATCAATGTGAACTTTAACAATAAGCAAACATCATAGTCGCAAAGAGCTCGTCATCAAGATGATCTTCAGAAGTCGGCACTCCTGACACAAGTGGGAACATATGTAACGTAACGTGTATCACAATATGTTTTCCTCAACTACAAGGTCTTAAATAAATTGAAGTTCGTCCAAGACAACAGAAATTCTCCGCTAATGTTAAGATGTCAACATGGTTGTTCTCAACAGACAAAAGTTTAACGTGGATCAAATTCCGCCTGTGCACCCAAGTCATTGGGTTGTACACAGGGCTTGACATGAACTTTTTTGCTCACCGGCCACTGTGGCGAGTGGTTTCCCAGAGTTCCTAGCCACTCAGCGAGTGAAATAGATTGAAGAAAGTAGATTGTCAACCCTTTTAAATGTATTTATCCCCTTTGCACAACCAAGCTAGGACTACACACATTTTTAACGGGACAAGAACCACCAGTCATATCAGAAAGGAAGACATTTCGATGCCTGTCTTGTTTCTCAAAGTTTGTAGTGAATAGCGATGTAGTCTCATCTTGTTTGGTGCGAGCCAGTAGATCTTTTGTGCACATGTGCAAGCAACGATTTACAGCAAGTCCACTTGGAAAAACCTGTCATCATATGAGTTTTTGTATCGCCATGATTTTGTTGAGCACTCCAACTACACACACGTTACATCATATAAAAATAGTAAAGTCTGTTGGGCCATATGAAATTTAATTTTAAATGGGCCACTCGTAAAATAGGCCTGGTTTATTGTGTCGGATGCAGATTGAGAAAACTAGACTTAAATATATTGTCGAGGAAGATGACGCTGGAATTCCCAGCATGCTGAGCAGCTTTGTGTCAACAGTTGACTTATTGATTGACTTTATTGTTGATGTTAGATGTGAATTATTCCCTAGCATTAGTTTAGGACCTTATGTGTGTTTCCCCCGCCCTGTTTAGTTTAATATTGTTCACTAACTGCTGGTTTATCAAGCACCATGAGTTTCCTTTTGTGATTAATGACCTGCCTCGTTGTCCCTCACTTGTGCAGTCTAGTGGGTAATGCATGTCATTGCCCTTTGAAATGAAGAATATCATCATCAAAACCACAATGCGTCTAGGTCGCCTGCACGACACATGCCGTAGTTCACATCAAACGACACCTGCCAAAGTGGCTAGTGGCTAGCAATCTTACTAGCCACTGCTGAAATTCACCGGCATTTGGCTAATTGGCCAGTGTTTACGTGAAGCTCTGCCGAAAACATACAAGAAACATCAGAAACGATAGTAAAACAGTTTTTTTTCTGTCTTACCTCCCCGGCGGCCGCGCGTCTGGCGTCGGGCAGAACCAGCGTGCCGGCGTGGCTGCCCGGGGCGCCGGCGGAAGCAACACTCATTCTGGGTCCAACTAACATGTAGCGTTTGTCTCCCGATCTGTACTGGATGCTGTGACACAGCGTGCCGTCGTAATGAGCGTCTTGTAGATATTTGGAAGTGTACTCTGAGGATTTGGAGCAGCGCATGGCGATCAGCACCACCACGCTGATGACCAAAAGCAGCGAGACCGAGCCCAAAGTCAGTGCCAGATAAAAAGTCACCCGGTCTTCGCGTTCGTCCGTTTCGGCCGCGCTTCCCGCGTGGTCGGAAGCCGCGAAAGCCTCTTTGGGCTCCGCCAGTTTGACGGTCACGGTAGCCGTCGCCGAGAGCGAAACGTCGCCGTTGTCTTTGACCAGTACGAGCAGTCGATGCTCGGCCTCGTCCGTCTCCGTGAACGGGCGAAGTGTTCTGATCTGGCCCGTATAGCGGTCCAAAGAAAAGAGAGCGCGCTCGCCGAGCGGCCGCAGCGAAAACAGTAACCAGCCGTTATATCCCGTATCGGCGTCGTAGGCTCGGACTTTAGTCACCGAGTCTCCCGCTTTGGCATTGCGGGGAATCTCCTCGCGCCTCGGGCGGAACCGTTGGAGCTGAGCGGATACAGGATGACCGGAGCGTTGTCGTTCTGATCCAGAATGAACACCTTCACTGTCACGTTGCCGCTCAGCGGAGGACTTCCGCCGTCGGTGGCCGACACCTGGAACTGGAAGCTTTTCAGCGTCTCAAAGTCAAAACTCTTCAGCGCCGATATGTCGCCGTTCTCAGGGTTGATGCTTAAAAATGTTGACATGTCCACTTGACTTCCTTGTCCTCTCTTAATGTGATACGTCAGCGCTGCGTTTTCATTCAGGTCTTTATCGAATGCGGTGACGGAAAAGATGGAGTTCCCCGGCACGTTATTTTCCGGCAAATAAAGTTGGATTGGATCGTGCGAGAATGTTGGAATATTATCGTTAACGTCTGACACGTCCACGTGCAGAATTTGAAAAGTGGACAGAGGAGGTTGACCGCAGTCTGTCGCTGTGATTGTGATGTCATAATCCGACACTAATTCTCGATCCAGTCTGTCTTTCAGAACCAACGAGTACATGTTATCCTGAAAGGAAGGTTTTAGTTCGAATGGGACATTTTGTGAAAGACTACATATGACTTTGCCGTTCAGTCCGACGTCTTTGTCTGTGACGCTTATAAGAGAAACGACAGTCCCAGGTTTGGAATCTTCCGCTACGGTTTTTGACAAAGATGTCACGTCGATTTCGGGCTGGTTGTCGTTTTCGTCAACGATTTTAATGATCACCCTGCAATCGGTTGTCGTAGGAGGGTGTCCTTTATCGGTAGCATGGACGTCTAATTTGTAAACGTCAACCTTCTCAAAATCAATTTGACCTTTTACTCTTATTTCACCCGTGTTTTTATCCAAACTGAACATTTCATAGATTTCAGAGTCAAGTTCTCCACCAAAATAATATTCAACTTCGCCGTTTAATCCTTCGTCCGGGTCAGTTGCTTCCACCTTGATAACGCTTGTGCCCAATTTGACATTTTCCGACAAAGTGATGGAATGCAACTCTTGTTTAAATGTCGGGTGGTTATCATTAGCGTCAAGCACGATAACGGTGACATTAAGACTTCCAGATCTTGGTGGATTTCCACCGTCAAATGCAGTGAGAACAAGTCTGTGCTCAGCGTGTTTTTCTCGGTCTAAAGACTTTTGTATGACTAAAAAGGGTATCTTGTCATCTCCTATCTCTCGAATTTGTAAATTAAAATATTCATTTGTGTTTAATTTGTACGCACGCACCGTATTGACAACACCATCTGGATCATGTGCGATTGGTAATTGGAAGTGTTTTCCAATAGGCGTAGACTCTGAGATTTCAAAAATCTTCTCTACCTCTTGAAAAGTGGGCGAATTGTCATTAATATCTAAAATTTCTACGCCCACGTGATGTATTTCCATGGGATTCTCTGCGACTAATTTCAGCCTCACTAAACACGGCGAGACGCCCTCACAGAGCTCCTCTCGGTCGACGCTTTTCCGCACAAAGAGAACGCCATTGTTTGCATTTACCTCAAACTGAGCCCCCTCTGAGCCTGAAACAATGCGAAAACGTCTCTCCGCCAACGAGCCCACGTCCAGTCCCAGATCCCTGGCCACGTTTCCCACCACGGTTCCCACTTTGACTTCCTCCGCGATGGAATATTTGATCTGTGCTGCAACCTGCTCCAAACAAACCAATATGACGCAGAGACAGAGTCCTCGCCTTTGTCCTGCTGCTCCCATCCTCCCAGCTTGGATTACAGCACTCGAGTCCTAATTCCACAGAAGATTGAAACCTCCAAACGGACACAATATGTATCTTGAATTCATCCCAAAACCGAAGGCAAAACAGGAATGAAACGACAGCAACATCCGTCTCTCGTGAAGGTTCCGTCTCCTCTGATGACTTGAACAAAACCATTCCAGAAGGGGCAGGACCACCGAATGCTCATCCCAGGAAACTGGGATGACATTGCCACCTAGTGGTGATAATTCCTTAGCACATGGAGAGTATTCACAGGACTAAAGTGTATCAGATTGATTGTACATTGCTTTCACACAGTTATTGTCCAACAAAATATAGTTACTTTCGCTTCATACGCTAAATGTATATGACAAAATGCAAGGAGAGAAGTATGCTGGGATGTACATAGATACGGTATGCAGTTCTTTACTTGTTTGGTCATGAGGAAAGTTCACCTGCTCAGCCGCTATACGCACAAGGATTGAGAAAAGGTCAAAGACAAATGGTAACGTTGCCAGTTGACAAATGGGAAAGAGTTAACCCCAATCGACTTCCATGTTCCGATTGTGTCCTTTTTTAAAGTTTTCAATTGTATCATTTGTGAGTTGTTGTTTTTGCTTTCTGTTGGTATGTCAGTGTTTCCCCCTCGCATGTTACAGTATTGGTCAGATATGACGGAGCCCTGCCAGTGTTTCATGTTGAACTTCATTGTTGTCATGAAGAAGTCGATGGGTGTCTGGAGTTGTCGTTTTCTTGTAGTTTTGTGCTTTCGTTGCTGCTACTTTTTGCATTGTTATTGACTTCATGTGGATCCACCTGTCACCACTTTTAACACAACACACAGCAGTCGAATCGCAACATATTATGATCAGTGCAACTACTTTGAGAGATTCACAGCAGCAGCAACAGATCGGCATACACCGTACCCCTTGAAAACATTGAAAACAGTCTTTAGCTCCACAGATGGCACAGCTGACAGGGACGCGTGTAGAATGCTATGCTTGTTAATTGTTATTATCAATGTGAACTTTAACAATAAGCAAACATCATAGTCGCAAAGAGCTCGTCATCAAGATGATCTTCAGAAGTCGGCACTACTGACACAAGTGGGAACATATGTAACGTAACGTGTATCACAATATGTTTTCCTCAACTCCAAGGTCTTAAATAAATTGAAGTTAGTCCAAGGCAACGAAAATTCTCCCGAATGTTAAGATGTCAACATGGTTGTTCTCAACAGACAAAAGTTTCACCTGGATCAAATTCCGCCTGTGCACCCAAGTCATTGGGTTGTACACAGGACTTGACATGAACTTTTTTGCTCACCGGCCACTGTGGCGAGTGGTTTCCCAGAGTTCCTAGCCACTCAGCAAGTGAAGTAGATTGAAGAAAGTATATTGTCAACCCTTTTAAATGTATTTACCCCCTTTGCACAACCAAGCTAGGACGACACAGATTTTTAACGGGACAAGACCACCAGTCATATCAGAAAGGAAGACATTTCGATGCCTGTCTTGTTTCTCAAAGTTTGTAGTGAATAGCGATGTAGTCTCATCTTGTTTGGTGCGAGCCAGTAGATCTTTTGTGTACATGTGCAAGCAACGATTTACAGCAAGTCCACTTGGAAAAACCTGTCATCATATGAGTTTTTGTATCGCCATGATTTTATTGAGCACTGCAACTACACACACATTACATCATATAAAAATAGTAAAGTCTGTTGGGCCATATGAAATTGAATTTAAAATGGGCCACTCGTAAAATAGGCCTGGTTTATTGTGTCGGATGCAGATTGAGAAAACTAGACTTAAATATATTGCCGAGGAAGATGACGCTGGAATTCCCAGCATGCTGAGCAGCTTTGTCAATAGTTGACTTATTGATTGACTTTAATGTTGATGTTAGCTGTTAATTATTCCCTAGCATTAGTTTAGGACCTTATGTGTGTTTCCCCCGCCCTGTTTAGTTGAATATTGTTCACTAACTGCTGGTTTACCAAGCACCATGAGTTTTATTTTGTGATTAATGACCTGCCTCGATGTCCCTCACTTGTGCAGTCTCGTGGGTAATGCATGTCATTGCCCTTTGAAATGAAGAATATCATCATCAAAACCACAATGCGTCTAGGTCGCCTGCACGACACATGCCACAGTTCACATCAAACGACACCTGCCAAAGTGGCTAGTGGCTAGCAATCTTCCTAGCCACTGCTGAAATTCACCGGCATTTGGCTAATTGGCCAGTGTTTACGTGAAGCTCTGCCGATAACATACAAGAAACATCAGAGAAGATAGTAAAACAGTTTTTTTTCTGTCTTACCTCCCCTGCGGCCGCGCGTCTGGCGTCGGGTAGAACTAGTGTGTTGGCGTGGCTGCCCGGGGCAACGGTGGAAGCAACACTCATTCTGGGTCCAACTAACATGTAGCGTTTGTCTCCCGATCTGTACTGGATGCTGTGACACAGCGTGCCGTCGTAATGAGCGTCTTGTAGATATTTGGAAGTGTACTCTGAGGATTTGGAGCAGCGCATGGCGATCAGCACCACCACGCTGATGACCAAAAGCAGAGAGACCGAGCCCAAAGTCAGCGCCAGATAAAAAGTCACCTGGTCCTCGCGCTCGTCCGCTTCGGCCGCGCTTCCCGCGTGGTCGGAAGCCGCGAAAGCCTCTTTGGGCTCCGCCAGTTTGACGGTCACGGTAGCCGTCGCCGAGAGCGAAACGTCGCCGTTGTCTTTGACCAGTACGAGCAGTCGATGCTCGGCCTCGTCCGTCTCCGTGAACGGGCGAAGTGTTCTGATCTGGCCCGTATAGCGATCCAAAGAAAAGAGAGCGCGCTCGCCGAGCGGCCGCAGCGAAAA
Source organism: Phyllopteryx taeniolatus (assembly GCF_024500385.1). Classification (NCBI taxonomy): domain Eukaryota; kingdom Metazoa; phylum Chordata; class Actinopteri; order Syngnathiformes; family Syngnathidae; genus Phyllopteryx; species Phyllopteryx taeniolatus. Next base: position 29,356,253 of record NC_084511.1, on the reverse strand, counting down.
CAGTAACCAGCCGTTATATCCCGTATCGGCGTCGTAGGCTCGGACTTTAGTCACCGAGTCTCCCGCTTTGGCATTGCGGGGAATCTCCTCGGCGCCTCGGGCGGAACCGTTGGAGCTGAGCGGATACAGGATGACCGGAGCGTTGTCGTTCCGATCCAGAATGAACACCTTCACCGTCACGTTGCCGCTCAGCGGAGGACTTCCGCCGTCGGTGGCCGACACCTGGAACTGGAAGCTTTTCAGCGTCTCAAAGTCAAAACTCTTCAGCGCCGATATGTCGCCGTTCTCAGGGTTGATGCTTAAAAATGTTGACATGTCCACTTGACTTCCTTGTCCTCTCTTAATGTGATACGTCAGCGCTGCGTTTTCATTCAGGTCTTTATCGAATGCGGTGACGGAAAAAATGGAGTTCCCTGGCACGTTATTTTCCGGCAAATAAAGTTGGATTGGATCGTGCGAGAATGTTGGAATATTATCGTTAACGTCTGACACGTCCACGTGCAGAATTTGAAAAGTGGACAGAGGAGGTTGACCGCAGTCTGTCGCTGTGATTGTGATGTCATAATCCGACACTAATTCTCGATCCAGTCTGTCTTTCAGAACCAACGAGTACATGTTATCCTGAAAGGAAGGTTTTAGTTCGAATGGGACATTTTGTGAAAGACTACATATGACTTTGCCGTTCAGTCCGACGTCTTTGTCTGTGATGCTTATAAGAGAAACGACAGTCCCAGGTTTGGAATCTTCCGCTACGGTTTTTGACAAAGAAGTCACCTCGATTTCGGGCCGGTTGTCATTTTCGTCAACGATTTTAATGATCACCCTGCAATGGGTTGTCGAAGGAGGTTGTCCTTTGTCTGTAGCATGGACGTCTAATTTGTAAATGTCAACCTTCTCAAAATCAATTTGGCCTTTGACTCTTATTTCACCCGTGTTTTTATCCAAACTAAACATTTCATAGATTTCAGAGTCAAGTTCTCCACGAAAATAATATTCAACTTCGCCGTTTAATCCTTCGTCCGGGTCAGTTGCTTCCACCTTGATAACGCTTGTGCCCAATTTGACATTTTCAGACACAGTGATGGAATGCAACTCTTGTTTAAATGTCGGGTGGTTATCATTTGCGTCAAGCACGATAACGGTGACATTAAGACTTCCAGATCTTGGTGGATTTCCACCGTCAACTGCAGTGAGAACAAGTCTGTGCTCAGCGTGTTTTTCTCGGTCTAGAGACTTTTGTATGACTAAAAAGGGTATCTTGTCATCTCCCATCTCTCGAATTTGTAAATTAAAATATTCGTTTGGGTTTAATTTGTATGCACGCACCGTATTGACAACACCATCTGGATCATGTGCGATTGGTAATTGGAAGCGTTTTCCAGGCAGAGTGGTCTCTGGGATTTCAAAAATCTTCTCTACCTCTTGAAAAGTGGGCGAATTGTCATTTATATCCAAAATTTCTACACCCACGTGATGTATTTCCATGGGATTCTCTGCGACTAATTTCAGCCTCACTAAACACGGCGAGACGCCCTCACAGAGCTCCTCTCGGTCGACGCTTTTCCGCACAAAGAGAACGCCATTGTTTGCATTTACCTCAAACTGAGCCCCCTCTGAGCCTGAAACAATGCGAAAACGTCTCTCCGCCAACGAGCCCACGTCCAGTCCCAGATCCCTGGCCACGTTTCCCACCACGGTTCCCACTTTGACTTCCTCCGCGATGGAATATTTGATCTGTGCTGCAACCTGCTCCAAACAAACCAATATGACGCAGACACAGAGTCCTCGCCTTTGTCCTGCTGCTCCCATCCTCCCCGCTTGGATTACAGCACTCGAGTCCTAATTCCACAGAAGATTGAAACCTCCAAACGGACACAATATGGATCTTGAATTCATCCCAAAACCGAAGGCAAAACAGGAATGAAACGACAGCCACATCCGTCTCTCGTGAAGGTTCCGTCTCCTCTGATGACTTGAACAAAACCATTCCAGAAGGGGCAGGACCACCGAATGCTCATCTCTGTATACTGGGATGACATTGCCACCTAGTGGTGATAATTCCTTAGCACATGGAGAGTATTAACAGGACTCAAAAAAGTGTATCAGATTGAGTGTACATTGCTTTCACACATTTATTGTCCAACAAAATATAGTTACTTTCGCTTCATACGCTAAATGTATATGACAAAATGCAAGGAGAGAAGTATGCTGGGATGTACATAGATACGCTATGCAGTTCTTTACTTGTTTGGTCATGAGGAAAGTTCACCTGCTCAGCCGCGATACGCACAAGGATTGAAAAAAGGTCAAAGACAAATGGTAACGTTGCCAGTTGACAAATGGGAAAGAGTTAACCCCAATCGACTTCCATGTTCCGATTGTGTCCTTTTTTAAAGTTTTCAATTGTATCATTTGTGAGTTGTTGTTTTTGCTTTCTGTTGGTATGTCAGTGTTTCCCCCTCGCATGTTACAGTGTTGGTCAGATATGACGGAGCCCTGGCAGTGTTTAATGTTGAACTTCATTGTTGTCATGAAGAAGTCGAAAGGTGTCTGGAGTTGTAGTTTTGTGCTTTCGTTGCTGCTACTTTTTGCATTGTTATTGACTTCATGTGGATCCACCTGTCACCACTTTTAGCACGACACACAGCAGTCCAATCACAACATATTATGATCAGTGCAACTACTTTGAGAGATTGACAGCAGTAGCAATAGATCGGCATACACCGTACCTCTTGAAAACATTGAAAACAGTCTTTAACTCCACAGATGGCACAGCTGACAGGAACGAGTGTAGAATGCTCTGCTTGTTAATTGTTATTATCAATGTGAACTTTAACAATAAGCAAACATCATAGTCGCAAAGAGCTCGTCATCAAGATGATCTTCAGAAGTCGCCACTACTGACACAAGTGGGAACATATGTAACGTACCGTGTATCACAATATGTTTTCCTCAACTACAAGGTCTTATATAAATTGAAGTTAGTCCAAGACACGACACGCCTTCCCATGAGGAAGCAGAGTCTGGGTTCTCTGAGGCGAGCTCTCCTATCTCTGGGGTTGTGGTCAAAAGCTCCTCGGAGGCAAGGCCCCGGGGCTGGATGAGATTCGCACGGAGTTCCTAAAGGCTCTGGATGTTGTGGGGCTGTCCCGGTTGACACGCCTCTGCCACATCGCGTGGACAATGGGGAACAGTGCTTCTGGATTGGCAGACTGGGTTAGTGGTCCCCCTTTTTAAGAAGGGGGACCGGAGGGTGTGTTCCAACTACAGGGGGATCACACTCATCAGCCTCCCTGGTAAGATCTATTTAGGGGTGCTGGAGATGAGGGTCCGTCGGGAAGTCGACTCTCAGATTCAGAAGGAGCAGAGTGGTTTTTGTCCTGGCCGTGGAACAGTGGACCAGCTCTACACCCTCGGCAGGGTCCTCGAGGGTGCGTGGGAGTTCGCCCAACCAGTCTACATGTGTTTTGTGGACTTGGAGAAGGCGTTCGACCATGTCCCTCAGGGAGTCCTGTGGAGGGTGCTTCGGGAGTATGGGGTACCGAACCCCCTGATACGGGCTGTTCGGTCCTTGTACGACCGGAGTCTGAGTTTGGTCCGCATATCTGGTAGTAAGTCGGACTCGTTCCCGGTGATGGTTGGACTCCGCCAAGGCTGCCCTTTCTCACCGATTCTGTTCCGAACTTTAATGGACAGAATTAGGCGCAGCCGAGGCGTAGAGGTGGTCCGTTTGGGTGGCCTCAGTATGGCATCTCTGCTTTTTGCAGATGATGTTGTTCTGTTGGCTTCATCAAGCCGCGATCTCCAACTCTCACTGGAGCAGTTCGCAGCTGAGTGTGAAGCGGCTGGGATGAGAATCAGCACCTCCAAATCTGAGACCGTGGTCCTCAGTCGGAAAAGGGTGGTGTGCCCTCTCCGCGTCGGGGATGAGATCCTGCCCCAAGTGGAAGAGTTCAAGTATCTTGGGGTCTTGTTCACGAGTGAGGGAAGAATGGAACGGGAGATCGACAGGCGGATCGGTGCGGCGTCTGCAGTGATGCAGACTTTGTATCGGTCCATTGTGGTAAAGAAGGAGCTAAGCCGAAAGGCGTCGCTCTCGATTTACCTGTCGATCTACGTTCCTACCCTCACCTATGGTCACGAGCTGTGGGTCGTGACCGAAAGAACGAGATCCCGGATACAAGCGGCCGAAATGAGTTTCCTCCGCAGGGTGTCCGGGCTCTCCCTTAGAGATAGGGTGAGAAGCTTGGTCATCCGGGAGGATCTTCAGAGTAGAGTTGCTGCTCCTCCACATCGAGAGGAGCCAGATGAGGTGGCTGGCGCATCTGATCCGGATGCCTCCCGGACGCCTCCCCAGTCAGGTGTTCTGGGCACGTCCCACCGGGAGGAGACCCCGGAGACAACCCAGGACACTACGTCCTTCGGCTGGCCTGGGAACCCCTCGGGATCCCCTGGAAGAGCTGGATAAAGTGGCTGGGAAGAGGGAAGTCTGGGCGTCCCTGCTAAAGCTACTGCCCCCGCGACCCGACCCGGATAAGCGGTAGAAAATGGATGGATGGATAGATAGATTGTCCAAGACAACAAAAATTCTCCATTAATGTTAAGATGTCAACATGGTTGTTCTCAACAGACAAAAGTTTAACGTGGATCAAATTCCACCTGTGCACCCAAGTCATTGGGTTGTACATAGGGCTTGACATGAACTTTTTTGCTCAGCGGCCACTGTGGCGAGTTGTTTCCCAGAGTTCTTTGCCACTCAGCAAGTGAAATACATTGAAGAAAGTAAATTGTCAACCCTTTTAAATGTATTTATCCCCTTTGCACAACCAAGCAAGGACTACACACATTTTTAACGGGACAAGACCACCAGTCATATCAGAAAGGAAGACATTTTGATGCATGTCTTGCTTCTCAAAGTTTGTAGTGAATAGCGATGTAGTCTCATCTTGTTTGGTGCGAGCCAGTAGATCTTTTGTGTACATGTGCAAGCAACGATTTACAGCAAGTCCACTTGGAAAAACCTGTCATCATATGAGTTTTTGTATCGCCATAATTTTATTGAGCACTGCAAACACACACACACGTTACATCAAATCAAAATGGTAAAGTCTGGCGGGCCATATGAAATTTTATTTAAACTGGTCCACTCGTAAAATAGGCCTGGTTTATATTGTCGGATGCAGATTGAGAAAACTAGACTTAAATATATTGTATTGTCGAGGAAGATGACGCTGGAATTCCCAGCATGCTGAGCAGCTTTGTGTCAAAAGTTGACTTATTGATTGACTTTAAAGTTGATGTTTGATGTGAATTATTCCCTAGCATTAGTTTAGGACCTTATGTGTGTTTCCCCCGCCCTGTTTAGTTTAATATTGTTCATTAACTGCTGGTTTATCAAGCACCATGAGTTTCCTTTTGTGATTAATGACCTGCCTCGTTGTCTCTCACTTGTGCAGTCTAGTGGGTAATCCATGTCATTGCCCTTTGAAATGAAGAATATCATTATCAAAACCACAATGCCTCTAGGTTGCCTCCATGACACATGCCGTAGTTCATATCAAACTACACCTGCCAAAGTGGCTAGTGCAAGAGGCAATCTTGAAATTCACCAGCATTTGGCTAATTGGCCAGTGTTTACGTGAAGCTCTGCCGATAACATACAAGAAACATCAGAAACGATAGTAAAACAGTTTTTTTTCTGTCTTACCTCCCCTGCGGCCGCGCGTCTGGCGTCGGGCAGAACCAGCGTGCCGGCGTGGCTGCCCGGGGCGCCGGCGGAAGCAACACTCATTCTGGGTCCGACTAACATGTAGCGTTTGTCTCCCGATCTGTACTGGATGCTGTGACACAGCGTGCCGTCGTAATGAGCGTCTTGGAGATATTTGGAAGTGTACTCTGCGGATTTGGAGCAGCGCATGGCGATCAGCACCACCACGCTGATGACCAAAAGCAGCGAGACCGAGCCCAAAGTCAGCGCCAGATAAAAAGTCACCCGGTCCTCGCGCTCGTCCTCTTCGGCCGCGCTTCCCGCGTGGTCGGAAGCCGCGAAAGCCTCTTTGGGCTCCGCCAGTTTGACGGTCACGGTAGCCGTCGCCGAGAGCGAAACGTCGCCGTTGTCTTTGACCAGTACGAGCAGTCGATGCTCGGCCTCGTCCGTCTCCGTGAACGGGCGAAGTGTTCTGATCTGGCCCGTATAGCGGTCCAAAGAAAAGAGAGCGCGCTCGCCGAGCGGCCGCAGCGAAAACAGTAACCAGCCGTTATATCCCGTATCGGCGTCGTAGGCTCGGACTTTAGTCACCGAGTCTCCCGCTTTGGCATTGCGGGGAATCTCCTCGACGCCTCGGGCGGAACCGTTGGAGCTGAGCGGATACAGGATGACCGGAGCGTTGTCGTTCTGATCCAGAATGAACACCTTCACTGTCACGTTGCCGCTCAGCGGAGGACTTCCGTCGTCGGTGGCCGACACCTGGAACTGGAAGCTTTTCAGCGCCTCAAAGTCAAAACTCTTCAGCGCCGATATGTCGCCGTTCTCAGGGTTGATGCTTAAAAATGTTGACATGTCCACTTGACTTCCTTGTCCTCTCTTAATGTGATACGTCAGCGCTGCGTTTTCATTCAGGTCTTTATCGAATGCGGTGACGGAAAAAATGGAGTTCCCTGGCACGTTATTTTCCGGCAAATAAAGTTGGATTGGATCGTGCGAGAATGTTGGAATATTATCGTTAACGTCTGACACGACCACGTGCAGAATTTGAAAAGTGGACAGAGGAGGTTGACCGCAGTCTGTCGCTGTGATTGTGATGTCATAATCCGACACTAATTCTCGATCCAGTCTGTCTTTCAGAACCAACGAGTACATGTTATCCTGAAAGGAAGGTTTTAGTTCGAATGGGACATTTTGTGAAAGACTACATATGACTTTGCCGTTCAGTCCGACGTCTTTGTCTGTGATGCTTATAAGAGAAACGACAGTCCCAGGTTTGGAATCTTCCGCTACGGTTTTTGACAAAGATGTCACGTCGATTTCGGGCCGGTTGTCATTTTCGTCAACGATTTTAATGATCACCCTGCAATCGGTTGTCAAAGGAGGTTGTCCTTTGTCTGTAGCATGGACGTCTAATTTGTAAATGTCAACCTTCTCAAAATCAATTTGACCTTTGACTCTTATTTCACCCGTGTTTTTATCCAAACTAAACATTTCATAGATTTCAGAGTCAAGTTCTCCACCAAAATAATATTCAACTTCGCCGTTTAATCCTTCGTCCGGGTCAGTTGCTTCCACCTTGATAACGCTTGTGCCCAATTTGACATTTTCAGATAAAGTGATGGAATGCAACTCTTGTTTAAATGTCGGGTGGTTATCATTAGCGTCAAGCACGATAACGGTGACATTAAGACTTCCAGATCTTGGTGGATTTCCACCGTCAACTGCAGTGAGAACAAGTCTGTGCTCAGCATGTTTTTCTCGGTCTAAAGACTTTTGTATGACTAAAAAGGGTATCTTGTCATCTCCTATCTCTCGAATTTGTAAATTAAAGTATTCGTTTGGGTTTAATTTGTACGCACGCACCGTATTGACAACACCATCTGGATCATGTGCGATTGGTAATTGGAAGCGTTTTCCAGCAGTTATGGATTCATATATTTCTAAACTCTTCTCTAGCTCTTGAAAAGTGGGCGAATTGTCATTAATATCCAAAATTTCTACGCCCACGTGATGTATTTCCATGGGATTCTCTGCGACTAATTTCAGCCTCACTAAACACGGCGAGACGCCCTCACAGAGCTCCTCTCGGTCGACGCTTTTCCGCACAAAGAGAACGCCATTGTTTGCATTTACCTCAAACTGAGCCCCCTCTGAGCCTGAAACAATGCGAAAACGTCTCTCCGCCAACGAGCCCACGTCCAGTCCCAGATCCCTGGCCACGTTTCCCACCACGGTTCCCACTTTGACTTCCTCCGCGATGGAATATTTGATCTGTGCTGCAACCTGCTCCAAACAAACCAATATGACGCAGAGACAGAGTCCTCGCCTTTGTCCTGCTGCTCCCATCCTCCCAGCTTGGATTACAGCACTCGAGTCCTAATTCCACAGAAGATTGAAACCTCCAAACGGACACAATATGTATCTTGAATTCATCCCAAAACCTAAGGCAAAACAGGAATGAAACGACAGCAACATCCGTCTCTCGTGAAGGTTCCGTCTCCTCTGATGACTTGAACAAAACCATTCCAGAAGGGGCAGGACCACCGAATGCTCATCCCAGGAAACTGGGATGACATTGCCACCTAGTGGTGATAATTCCTTAGCACATGGAGAGTATTTACAGGACTCAAAAATGTGTATCAGATTGATTGTACATTGCTTTCAGACATTTATTGTCCAACAAAATAAAGTTACTTTCTCTTCATAAGCTCAATGTATATGACAAAATGCAAGGAGGGAAGTATGCTGGGATGGACATAGATACGCTATGCAGTTCTTTACTTGTTTGGTCATAAGGAAAGTTCACCTGCTCAGCCGCTATACGCACAAGGATTGAGAAAAGGTCAAAGACAAATGGTAACGTTGCCAGTTGACAAATGGGAAAGAGTTAACCCCAATCTACTTCCATGTTCCTATTGTGTCCTTTTTTTTAAGTTTTCAATTGTATCATTTGTGAGTTGCTGTTTTTGCTTTCTGTGGGTATTTCAGCCGTGTAATGCAGCATGGTTGACATGATGATTTGGAGAAAGTTGATATATTGTGTGTCCAGGAGACCAGGTGGAAAGGCAGTAAGGCTGTAAGTTTAGGGGCAGGGTTGAAATGATTTGACCATGGTGTAGATGGGAAGAGAAATGGAGTCGGGGTTATTTTAAAAGAAGAGTTGGCTAAGAATGTCTTGGAGGTGAAAAGAGTATCAGATCGAGTGATGAGGCTGAAACTTGAAATTGAGGGTGTTATGTGGAATGTGATTAATGGCTCTGCCCCACAGGTAGGATGTGACAGGTAGGATGTGCAGTCTAGTGGGTAATGCATGTCATTGCCCTTTGAAATGAAGAATATCATCATCAAAACCACAATGTCTCAAGGTCGTCTGCATGACACATGCCGTACTTCACATCAAACTACACTTGCCAAAGTGGCTAGTGGCTAGCAATCTTACTAGCCACTGCTGAAATTCACCGGCATTTGGCTAATTGGCCAGTGTTTACGTGAAGCTCTGCCGATAACATACAAGAAACATCAGAGAAGATAGTAAAACAGTTTTTTTCTGTCTTACCTCCCCTGCGGCCGCGTGTCTGGCATCGGGCAGAACCAGCGTGTTGGCGTGGCTGCCCGGGGCGACGGTGGAAGCAACACTCATTCTGGGTCCAACTAACATGTAGCGTTTGTCTCCCGATCTGTACTGGATGCTGTGACACAGCGTGCCGTCATAATGAGCGTCTTGTAGATATTTGGAAGTGTACTCTGCGGATTTGGAGCAGCGCATGGCGATCAGCACCACCACGGCGATGACCAAAAGCAGAGAAACCGAGCCCAAAGTCAGCGCCAGATAAAAAGTCACCCGGTACTCGCTCTCATCCTCCACGGCCGCGCTTCCCGCGTGGTCGGAAGCCGCGAAAGCCTCTTTGGGCTCCGCCAGTTTGACGGTCAGGGTAGCCGTCGCCGAGAGCGAAACGTCGCCGTTGTCTTTGACCAGTACGAGCAGTCGATGCTCGGCCTCGTCCGTCTCCGTGAACGGGCGCAGTGTTCTGATCTGGCCCGTATAGCGGTCCAAAGAAAAGAGAGCGCGCTCGCCGAGCGGCCGCAGCGAAAACAGTAACCAGCCGTTATATCCCGTATCGGCGTCGTAGGCTCGGACTTTAGTCACCGAGTCTCCCGCTTTGGCATTGCGGGGAATCTCCTCCGCACCTTGTGCAGAACCGTTGGAGCTGAGCGGATACAGGATGACCGGAGCGTTGTCGTTCCGATCCAGAATGAACACCTTCACCGTCACGTTGCCGCTCAGCGGAGGACTTCCGCCGTCGGTGGCCGACACCTGGAACTGGAAGCTTTTCAGCGCCTCAAAGTCAAAACTCTTCAGCGCCGATATGTCGCCGTTCTCAGGGTTGATGCTTAAAAATGTTGACATGTCCACTTGACTTCCTTGTCCTCTCTTAATGTGATACGTCAGCGCTGCGTTTTCATTCAGGTCTTTATCGAATGCGGTGACGGAAAAAATGGAGTTCCCCGGCACGTTATTTTCCGGCAAATAAAGTTGGATTGGGTCGTGCGAGAATGTTGGAATATTATCGTTAACGTCTGACACGTCCACGTGCAGAATTTGAAAAGTGGACAGAGGAGGTTGACCGCAGTCTGTCGCTGTGATTGTGATGTCATAATCCGACACTAATTCTCGATCCAGTCTGTCTTTCAGAACCAACGAGTACATGTTATCCTGAAAGGAAGGTTTTAGTTCGAATGGGACATTTTGTGAAAGACTACATATGACTTTGCCGTTCAGTCCGACGTCTTTGTCTGTGATGCTTATTAGAGAAACGACAGTCCCAGGTTTGGAATCTTCCGCTACGGTTTTTGACAAAGATGTCACGTCGATTTCGGGCTGGTTGTCGTTTTCGTCAACGATTTTAATGATCACCCTGCAATCGGTTGTCAAAGGAGGTTGTCCTTTGTCTGTAGCATGGACGTCTAATTTGTAAACGTCAACCTTCTCAAAATCAATTTGACCTTTCACTCTTATGTCACCCGTGTTTTTATCCAAACTAAACATTTCATACATTTCAGAGTCAAGTTCTCCACCAAAATAATATTCAACTTCCCCGTTTAATCCTTCGTCCTGGTCAGTTGCTTCCACCTTGATTACGCTTGTTCCTATTTTCACATTTTCAGATAAAGTTACGGAATATACTTCTTGCATAAATTGTGGAGCATTATCATTAGAGTCAAGCACGATAACGGTGACATTAAGACTTCCAGATCTTGGTGGATTTCCACCGTCAACTGCAGTGAGAACAAGTCTGTGCTCAGCCTGTTTTTCTCGGTCTAGAGATTTTTGTATGACTAAAAAAGGTATCTTATCATCGCCTCGCTCTCGAATTTGTATATTAAAATATTCATGAGTGTTTAATTTGTATGCACGCACAGTATTCACGACAACATCTGGATCATGTGCGATTGGTAATTGGAAGCGTTTTCCAGCAGTTATGGATTCAGATATTTCAAAAATCTTCTCTTTCTCTTGAAAAGTGGGCGAATTGTCATTAATATCTAAAATTTCTACGCCCACGTGATGTATTTCCATGGGATTCTCTGCGACTAATTTCAGCCTCACTAAACACGGCGAGACGCCCTCACAGAGCTCCTCTCGGTCGACGCTTTTCCGCACAAAGAGAACGCCATTGTTTGCATTTACCTCAAACTGAGCCCCCTCTGAGCCTGAAACAATGCGAAAACGTCTCTCCGCCAACGAGCCCACGTCCAGTCCCAGATCCCTGGCCACGTTTCCCACCACGGTTCCCACTTTGACTTCCTCCGCGATGGAATATTTGATCTGTGCTGCAACCTGCTCCAAACAAACCAATATGACGCAGAGACAGAGTCCTCGCCTTTGTCCTGCTGCTCCCATCCTCCCCGCTTGGATTACAGCACTCGAGTCCTAATTCCACAGAAGATTGAAACCTCCAAATGGACACAATATGTATCTTGAATTCATCCCAAAACCTAAGGCAAAACAGGAACGAAACGACAGCAACATCCGTCTCTCGTGAAGGTTCCGTCTCCTCTGATGACTTGAACAAAACCATTCCAGAAGGGGCAGGACCACCGAATGCTCATCTCTGTATACTGGGATGACATTGCCACCTAGTGGTGATAATTCCTTAGCACATGGAGAGTATTAACATGACTCAAAAATGTGTATCAGATTGAGTGTACATTGCTTTCACACATTTATTGTCCAACAAAATATAGTTAATTACGCTTCACACGCTAAATGAAAATGACAAAATGCAAGGAGAGAAGTATGCTGGGATGTACATAGATACGCTAAGCAGTTCTTTACTTGTTTGGTCATGAGGAAAGTTCACCTGCTCAGCCGCTATACGCACAAGGATTGAGAAAAGGTCAAAGACAAATGGTAACGTTGCCAGTTGACAAATGGGAAAGAGTTAACTCCAATCGACTTCCATGTTCCGATTGTGTCCTTTTTTAAAGTTTTCAATTGTATCATTTGTGAGTTGTTGTTTTTGCTTTCTGTTGGTATGTCAGCCCTGTGCTGTTCCTCCAGTGTTTTCCCTCGTGTTTTCCCCTCGCATGTTACAGTATTGGTCAGATATGACGGAGCCCTGGCAGTGTTTCATGTTGAACTTCATTGTTGTCATGAAGAAGTCGATGGGTGTGTGGAGTTGTCGTTTTCTTGTAGTTTTGTGCTTTCGTTACTGCTACTTTTTGCATTGTTATTGACTTCATGTGGATCCACCAGTCACCACTTTTAACACAACACGCAGCAGTCCAATCGCAACATATTATGATCAGTGCAACTACTTTGAGAGATTCACAGCAGCAGCAACAGATCGGCATACACCGTACTTCTTGAAAACATTGAAAAAAGTCTTTAGCTCCACAGATGGCACAGCTGACAGGGACGAGTGTAGAATAAAATGCTTGTTAATTGTTATTATCAATGTGAACTTTAACAATAAGCAAACATCATAGTCGCAAAGAGCTCGTCATCAAGATGATCTTCAGAAGTCGGCACTACTGACACAAGTGGGAACATATGTAACGTAACGTGTATCACAATATGTTTTCCTCAACTACAAGGTCTTAAATAAACTGAAGTTCGTCCAAGGCAACAGAAATTCTCCGCTAATGTTAAGATGTCAACATGGTTGTTCTCAACAGACAAAAGTTTAACGTGGATCAAATTCCGCCTGTGCACCCAAGTCATTGGGTTGTACACAGGACTTGACATGAACTTTTTTGCTCACCGGCCACTGTGGCGAGTGGTTTCCCAGAGTTCCTAGCCACTCAGCAAGTGAAGTAGATTGAAGAAAGTAGATTGTCAACCCTTTTAAATGTATTTATCCCCTTTTCAGAACCAAGCTAGGACTACACACATTTTTAACGGGACAAGAACCACCAGTCATATCAGAAAGGAAGACATTTCGATGCCTGTCTTGTTTCTCAAAGTTTGTAGTGAATAGCGATGTAGTCTCATCTTGTTTGGTGCGAGCCAGTAGATCTTTTGTGTACATGTGCAAGCAACGATTTACAGCAAGTCCACTTGGAAAAACCTGTCATCATATGAGTTTTTGTATCGCCATGATTTTATTGAGCACTGCAACTACACACACGTTACATCATATAAAAATAGTAAAGTCTGGCGGGCCATATGAAATTTAGTTTAAAATGGGCCACTCGTAAAATAGTCCTGGTTTATTATGTCGGATGCAGATTGAGAAAACTAGAATGAAATATATTTTCGAGGAAGATGACGCTGGAATTCCCAGCATGCTGAGCAGCTTTGTGTCAATAGTTGACTTATTGATTGACTTTAAAGTTGATGTTAGATGTGAATTATTCCCTAACATTAGTTTAGGACCTTATGTGTGTTTCCCCCGCCCTGTTTAGTTTAATATTGTTCACTAACTGCTGGTTTACCAAGCACCATGAGTTTCCTTTTGTGATTAATGACCTGCCTCGTTGTCCCTCACTTGTACAGTCTAGTGGGTAATGCATGTCATTGCCCTTTGAAATGAAGAAATCATCAAACCCACAATGCGTCTAGGTCGCCTGCACGACACATGCCACAGTTCACATCAAACTACACCTGCCAAAGTGGCTAGTGGCTAGCAATCTTACTAGCCACTGCTGAAATTCACCGGCATTTGGCTAATTGGCCAGTGTTTACGTGAAGCTCTGCCGAAAACATACAAGAAACATCAGAGAAGATAGTAAAACAGTTTTTTTTCTGTCTTACCTCCCCTGCGGCCGCGCGTCTGGCGTCGGGTAGAACTAGCGTGTTGGCGTGGCTGCCCGGGGCGACGGTGGAAGCAACACTCATTCTGGGTCCAACTAACATGTAGCGTTTGTCTCCCGATCTGTACTGGATGCTGTGACACAGCGTGCCGTCATAATGAGCGTCTTGTAGATATTTGGAAGTGTACTCTGAGGATTTGGAGCAGCGCATGGCGATCAGCACCACCACGCTGATGACCAAAAGCAGCGAGACCGAGCCCAAAGTCAGCGCCAGATAAAAGGTCACCCGGTCCTCGCGCTCGTCCTCTTCGGCCGCGCTTCCCGCGTGGTCGGAAGCCGCGAAAGCCTCTTTGGGCTCCGCCAGTTTGACGGTCACGGTAGCCGTCGCCGAGAGCGAAACGTCGCCGTTGTCTTTGACCAGTACGAGCAGTCGATGCTCGGCCTCGTCCGTCTCCGTGAACGGGCGAAGTGTTCTGATCTGGCCCGTATAGCGGTCCAATGAAAAGAGAGCGCGCTCGCCGAGTGGCCGCAGCGAAAACAGCAACCAGCCGTTATATCCCGTATCGGCGTCGTAGGCTCGGACTTTAGTCACCGAGTCTCCCGCTTTGGCATTGCGGGGAATCTCCTCCGCGCCTCGGGCGGAACCGTTGGAGCTGAGCGGATACAGGATGACCGGAGCGTTGTCGTTCTGATCCAGAATGAACACCTTCACTGTCACGTTGCCGCTCAGCGGAGGACTTCCGCCGTCGGTGGCCGACACCTGGAACTGGAAGCTTTTCAGCGTCTCAAAGTCAAAACTCTTCAGCGCCGATATGTCGCCGTTCTCAGGGTTGATGCTTAAAAATGTTGACATGTCCACTTGACTTCCTTGTCCTCTCTTAATGTGATACGTCAGCGCTGCGTTTTCATTCAGGTCTTTATCGAATGCGGTGACGGAAAAAATTGAGTTCCCTGGCACGTTATTTTCCGGCAAATAAAGTTGGATTGGATCGTGCGAGAATGTTGGAATATTATCGTTAACGTCTGACACGTCCACGTGCAGAATTTGAAAAGTGGACAGAGGAGGTTGACCGCAGTCTGTCGCTGTGATTGTGATGTCATAATCCGACACTAATTCTCGATCCAGTCTGTCTTTCAGAACCAACGAGTATATGTTATCCTGAAAGGAAGGTTTTAGTTCGAATGGGACATTTTGTGAAAGACTACATATGACTTTGCCGTTCAGTCCGACGTCTTTGTCTGTGATGCTTATTAGAGAAACGACAGTCCCAGGTTTGGAATCTTCCGCTACGGTTTTTGACAAAGAAGTCACCTCGATTTCGGGCCGGTTGTCATTTTCGTCAACGATTTTAATGATCACCCTGCAATGGGTTGTCGAAGGAGGTTGTCCTTTGTCTGTAGCATGTACGTCTAATTTGTAAACGTCAACCTTCTCAAAATCAATTTGGCCTTTGACTCTTATTTCACCCGTGTTTTTATCCAAACTAAACATTTCATAGATTTCAGAGTCAAGTTCTCCACGAAAATAATATTCAACTTCCCCGTTTAATCCTTCGTCCGGGTCAGTTGCTTCCACCTTGATAACGCTTGTGCCCAATTTGACATTTTCAGATAAAGTGATGGAATGCAACTCTTGTTTAAATGTCGGGTGGTTATCATTTGCGTCAAGCACGATAACGGTGACATTAAGACTTCCAGATTTTGGTGGATTTCCACCGTCAACTGCAGTGAGAACAAGTCTGTGCTCAGCGTGTTTTTCTCGGTCTAGAGACTTTTGTATGACTAAAAAGGGTATCTTGTCATCTCCTATCTCTCGAATTTGTAAATTAAAATATTCATTAGTGTTCAATTTGTACGCACGCACCGTATTGACAACACCATCTGGATCATGTGCGATTGGTAATTGGAAGCGTTTTCCAGGCAGAGTGGTCTCTGGGATTTCAAAAATATTCTCTACCTCTTGAAAAGTGGGCGAATTGTCATTTATATCCAAAATTTCTACACCCACGTGATGTATTTCCATGGGATTCTCTGCGACTAATTTCAGCCTCACTAAACACGGCGAGACGCCCTCACAGAGCTCCTCTCGGTCGACGCTTTTCCGCACAAAGAGAACGCCATTGTTTGCATTTACCTCAAACTGAGCACCCTCCGAACCTGAAACAATGCGAAAACGTCTCTCCGCCAACGAGCCCACGTCCAGTCCCAGATCCCTGGCCACGTTTCCCACCACGGTTCCCACTTTGACTTCCTCCGCGATGGAATATTTGATCTGTGCTGCAACCTGCTCCAAACAAACCAATATGACGCAGAGACAGAGTCCTCGCCTTTGTCCTGCTGCTCCCATCCTCCCAGCTTGGATTACAGCACTCGAGTCCTAATTCCACAGAAGATTGAAACCTCCAAACGGACACAATATGTATCTTGAATTCATCCCAAAACCGAAGGCAAAACAGGAATGAAACGACAGCCACATCCGTCTCTCGTGAAGGTTCCGTCTCCTCTGATGACTTGAACAAAACCATTCCAGAAGGGGCAGGACCACCGAATGCTCATCTCTGTATACTGGGATGACATTGCCACCTAGTGGTGATAATTCCTTAGTACATGGAGAGTATTAACAGGACTAAAGTGTATCAGATTGATTGTACATTGCTTTCACACATTTATTGTCCAACAAAATATAGTTACTTTCGCTTCATACGCTAAATGTATCATTTGTGAGTTGCTGTTTTTGCTTTCTGTGGGTATTTCAGCCCTGTAATGCAGCATGGTTGACATGATGATTTGGAGAAAGGTTGATATATTGTGTGTCCAGGAGACCAGGTGGAAAGGCAGTAAGGCTGTAAGTTTAGGGGCAGGGTTGAAATTATTTACCATGGTGGAGATGGGAAGAGAAATGGAGTCGGGGTTATTTTAAAAGAAGAGTTGGCTAAGAATGTCTTGGAGGTGAAAAGAGTATCAGATATAGTGATGAGGCTGAAACTTGAAATTGAGGTTGTTATGTGGAATGTGATTAGTGGCTATGCCCTATAGGTAGGATGTGACCTAGAGGTGAAAGAGAAATTCTGGAAGGAGCTAGACAAAGTAGTTCTGAGCATACCAGACAGAGAGAGAGTGTCGTAATTGGTGCAGATTGTCATGGACATGTTGGTGAAGGTAATAGGGGTGATGAAGAAGTGATGGGTAAGTGCGGCATCCAGGAAAGGAACTTGGAGGGACAGATGGTGGTAGACTTTGCAACAAGGATGCAAATGGCTGGAGTGAACACTTTTTTCCAGAAGAGGCACAAACATAGGGTGACCTACAAGAGCGGAGGGAGAAGCACCCAGGTGGATTACATCTTCTGAAGGAGGTTACCAACTGTAAGGTAGTGGTAGGGGAGAGTGTGGCTAGACAGCATAGGATGGTGGTGTGTGAGATGACTCTGGTGGTGGGGAAGAAGATTAGGAAGGCAAAGGCAGAGAGGAGAACCATGTGGTGGAAGTTGAGACAGGACGAGTGTTGTGCAGCTTTTCGGGAAGATGTGAGACAGGCTCTCGATGGACGGGAGGAGCTCTCAGAAGACTGGACCACTGCAGCCAAGGTGATCAGAGAGGCAGGCAGGAGAGTACTTGTTGTATATTCTGGCAGGAAAGGAGAGAAGGAGACTTGGTGGTGGAACCCCACAGTACCGGAAATCATACAAAGAAAAAGGTTAGCTCAGAAGAAGTGGGACACTGAGAGGACCGAGGAGAGGCGAAAGGAATACAGTGAGATGCAACATAGGGCAAAGGTTGAGGTGGCAAAGCCCAAACAAGAGGCATATGATGACATGTATGGCAGGTTGGACACTAAAGAAGGAGAAAAGGATCTATACAGGCTGGCCAGACAGAGGGATAGAGATGGGAAGGATGTGCAGCAGGTTCGCGTGATTAAGGATAGAGATGGAAATATGTTGACTGGTGCCAGCAGTGTGCTAGCTAGAAGAAAAGAATACTTCGAGGAGTTGACGAATGAGGAAAATGAGAGAGAAGGGAGAGTAGAAGAGGCATGTGTGGTGGACCAGGAAGTGGCAATGATTAGTAAGGGGGAAGTTAGCAAGACATGAAAGAGGATGAAAAATGGAAAGGCTGTTGGTCCTGACGACATTCCTGTGGAGTTTTGGAAGCATCGAGGCGAGGTGGCTGTGGAGTTTTTGACCAGCTTGTTCAATAGAATTCTAGTTCGTGAGAAGATGCCTGAGGAATGGAGGAAAAATGTACTGGTGCCCATTTTTAAGAACAAAGGTGATGTGCAGAGCTGTCGGAACTATAGAGGAATAAAGTTGATGAGCCACACAATGAAGTTATGGGAAAGAGTAGTGGAGGCCAGACTCAGGACAGAAGTGAGTATTTGCCAGCAACAGCATGGTTTCATGCCTAGAAAAAGTACCACAGATGCATCATCTGCCTTGAGGATGTTGATGGGAAAGTACAGAAGGTCAGAAGGAGCTATATTGGGTCTTTGTAGATCTAGAGAAAGCCTATGACAGAGTACCCAGAGAGGAACTGTGGTACTGCATGCGGAAGTCTGGAGTGGCAGAGAAGTATGTTAGAATATTACAGGACATGTATGAGGGCAGCAGAACAGCGGTGAGGTGTGCTGAGGTGTGCTGTCGGTGTGACAGACGAATTTAAGGTGCCCTGAGCCCCTTCCTGTTTGCAGTGGTGATGGATAGGCTGAAAGTTGAGGTTAGACGAGAATCCCCGTGGACCATGATGTTTGCAGATGACATTGTGATCTGCATTGAAAGCAGAGAGCAGCTGGAGGAACAGTTAGAAAGATGGAGGCATGCACTGGCAAGAAGAGGAATGAAGATGAGCCGAAGTAAGACAGAATTTATGTGCATGAATGAGAGGGGTGGTGGGGGAAGAGTGAGGCTACAGGTAGAAGAGATAGCAAGGGTGGAGGAAGGTGTCACCTGTGTTATGTGACAGAAGAGTCTCTGCTCGGATGAAGGGCAAAGTTTATAAAACAGTTATGAGGCCAGCCATGATGGACGGTTTAGAGACAGTGGCACTGACAAGACGACAGGAAGCAGAGCTGGAGGTGGTGGAAATGAAGATGTTGAGGTTCGCTCTCGGAGTGACCAGGTTGGATAAAATTAGAAATGAACTCATCAGATGGACAGCCAAGGTTCGATGTTTTGGAGACCAAGTTAGAGAGAGCAGACTTGGATGGTTTGGACACGTCCAGAGGAGAAATAGTGAGTACATTGGTAGAAGGATGATGAAGCTGGAGCTGCCAGGCAAGAGAGCTAGAGGAAGACCAAAGAGAAGGTTGATGGATGTCGTGAGGGAAGACATGAGGGCAGTTGGTGTTCGAGAGGAGGATGCAGGAGATGGGCTTACATGGAAAAGGATGACGCGCTGTGGCGACCCCTAACGGGACAAGCCAAAAGGAAAAGAAGAAGTTGGTATGTCAGCCCTGTGCTGTTCCTCCAGTGTTTTGCCTCGTGTTTTCCCCTCGCATGTTACAGTATTGGTCAGATATGAAGGAGCCCTTGCAGTGTTTAATGTTGAACTTCATTGTTGTCATGAAGAAGTCGATGGGTGTCTGGAGTTGTAGTTTTGTGCTTTCGTTACTGCTACTTTTTGCATTGTTATTGACTTCATGTGGATCCACCTGTCACCACTTTTAACACATCTCACAGCAGTCCAATCGCAACATATTATGATCAGTGCAACTACTTTGAGAGATTGACAGCAGCTGCAACAGATCGGCAGACACCGTACCTCTTGAAAACATTGACTAGTGTAGAATGCTATGCTTGTAAATTGTTATTATCAATGTGAACTTTAACAATAAGCAAACATCATAGTCACAAAGAGCTCGTCATCAAGATGATCTTCAGAAGTCGGCACGACTGACACAAGTGGGAACATATGTAACGTAACGTGTATCACAATATGTTTTCCTCAACTACAAGGTCTTAAATAAATTGAAGTTCGTCCAAGACAACAGAAATGTTCCGCTAATGTTAAGATGTCAACATGGTTGTTCTCAACAGACAATAGTTTAACGTGGATCAAATTCCGCCTGTGCACCCAAGCCATTGGGTTGTACACAGGGCTTGACATGAACTTTTTTGCTCAGCGGCCACTGTGGCGAGTGGTTTCCCAGAGTTCCTAGCCACTCAGCAAGTGAAGTAGATTGAAGAAAGTAGATTGTCAACCCTTTTAAATGTATTTATCCCCTTTGCACAACCAAGCTAGGAGAACACACATTTTTAACGGGACAAGACCACCAGTCATATCAGAAAGGAAGACATTTTGATGCCTGTCTTGTTTCTCAAAGTTTGTAGTGAATTGCGATGTAGTCTCATCTTGTTTGGTGCGAGATATTGTATTGTCGAGGAAGTTGACGCTGGAATTCCCAGCATGCTGAGCAGCTTTGTGTCAAAAGTTGAATTATTGAATGACTTTAATGTTGATGTTTGAGGTGAATTATTCCCAAGCATTATTTTAGGACCTTATGTGTGTTTCCCCCGCCCTGTTTAGTTTAATATTGTTCACTAACTGCTGGTTTATCAAGCACCATGAGTTTCCTTTTGTGATTAATGACCTGCCTCGTTGTCCCTCACTTGTGCAGTCTCGTGGGTAATGCATGTCATTGCCCTTTGAAATGAAGAAATCATCAAAACCACAATGCGTCTAGGTCGCCTGCACGACACATGCCGTAGTTCACATCAAACGACACCTGCCAAAGTGGCTAGTGGCTAGCAATCTTACTAGCCACTGCTGAAATTCACCGGCATTTGGCTAATTGGCCAGTGTTTACGTGAAGCTCTGCCGATAAAATACAAGAAACATCAGAGAATATCGTAAAACAGTTTTTTTTCTGTCTTACCTCCCCTGCGGCCGCACGTCTGGCGTCGGGCAGAACCAGCGTGCCGGCGTGGCTGCCCGGGGCGCCGGCGGAAGCAACACTCATCCTGGGTCCGACTAACATGTAGCGTTTGTCTCCCGATCTGTACTGGATGCTGTGACACAGCGTGCCGTCATAATGAGCGTCTTGTAGATATTTGGAAGTGTACTCTGAGGATTTGGAGCAGCGCATGGCGATCAGCACCACCACGCTGATGACCAAAAGCAGAGAGACCGAGCCCAAAGTCAGCGCCAGATAAAAAGTCACCCGGTCCTCGCGCTCGTCCTCTTCGGCCGCGCTTCCCGCATGGTCGGAAGCCGCCAAAGCCTCTTTGGGCTCCGCCAGTTTGACGGTCACGGTAGCCGTCGCCGAGAGCGAAACGTCGCCGTTGTCTTTGACCAGTACGAGCAGTCGATGCTCGGCCTCGTCCGTCTCCGTGAACGGGCGAAGTGTTCTGATCTGGCCCGTATAGCGGTCCAAAGAAAAGAGAGCGCGCTCGCCGAGCGGCCGCAGCGAAAAGAGTAGCCAGCCGTTATATCCCGTATCGGCGTCGTAGGCTCGGACTTTAGTCACCGAGTCTCCCGCTTTGGCATTGCGGGGAATCTCCTCCGCGCCTCGGGCGGAACCGTTGGAGCTGAGCGGATACAGGATGACCGGAGCGTTGTCGTTCTGATCCAGAATGAACACCTTGACCGTCACGTTGCCGCTCAGCGGAGGACTTCCGCCGTCGGTGGCCGACACCTGGAACTGGAAGCTTTTCAGCGTCTCAAAGTCAAAACTCTTCAGCGCCGATATGTCGCCGTTCTCAGGGTTGATGCTTAAAAATGTTGACATGTCCACTTGACTTCCTTGTCCTCTCTTAATGTGATACGTCAGCGCTGCGTTTTCATTCAGGTCTTTATCGAATGCGGTGACGGAAAAGATGGAGTTCCCCGGCACGTTATTTTCCGGCAAATAAAGTTGGATTGGATCGTGCGAGAATGTTGGAATATTATCGTTAACGTCTGACACGTCCACGTGCAGAATTTGAAAAGTGGACAGAGGAGGTTGACCGCAGTCTGTCGCTGTGATTGTGATGTCATAATCCGACACGAATTCTCGATCCAGTCTGTCTTTCAGAACCAACGAGTACATGTTATCCTGAAAGGAAGGTTTTAGTTCGAATGGGACATTTTGTGAAAGACTACATATGACTTTGCCGTTCAGTCCGACGTCTTTGTCTGTGATGCTTATAAGAGAAACGACAGTCCCAGGTTTGGAATCTTCCGCTACGGTTTTTGACAAAGAAGTTACGTCGATTTCGGGCCGGTTGTCATTTTCGTCAACGATTTTAATGATCACCCTGCAATCGGTTGTCGAAGGAGGTTGTCCTTTATCGGTAGCATGGACGTCTAATTTGTAAACGTCAACCTTCTCAAAATCAATTTGGCCTTTGACTCTTATTTCACCCGTGTTTTTATCCAAACTAAACATTTCATAGATTTCAGAGTCAAGTTCTCCACGAAAATAATATTCAACTTCGCCGTTTAAACCTTCGTCCTGGTCAGTTGCTTCCACCTTGATAACGCTTGTGCCCAATTTGACATTTTCAGGTAAAGTGATGGAATATACTTCTTGTGTGAATATTGGAAGGTTATCATTAGAGTCAAGCACAATAACGGTGACATTAAGACTTCCAGATCTTGGTGGATTTCCACCGTCAACTGCAGTGAGAACAAGTCTGTGCTCAGCATGTTTTTCTCTGTCCAGAGACTTTAGTAAAATTAAAAAGGGTATCTTATCATCGCCTCGCTCTCGAATTTGTATATTAAAATATTCATTCGTGTTTAATTTGTACGCACGCACCGTATTGACAACACCATCTGGATCATGTGCGATTGGTAATTGGAAGCGTTTTCCAGAAAGAGCGGACTCATATATTTCAAAAATATTCTCTTCCTCTTGAAAAGTGGGCGAATTGTCATTAATATCCAAAATTTCTACGCCCACATGATGTATTTCCATGGGATTCTCTGCGACTAATTTCAGCCTCACTAAACACGGCGAGACGCCCTCACAGAGCTCCTCTCGGTCGACGCTTTTCCGCACAAAGAGAACGCCATTGTTTGCATTTACCTCAAACTGAGCCCCCTCTGAGCCCGAAACAATGCGAAAACGTCTCTCCGCCAACGAGCCCACGTCCAGTCCCAGATCCCTGGCCACGTTTCCCACCACGGTTCCCACTTTGACTTCCTCCGCGATGGAATATTTGATCTGTGCTGCAACCTGCTCCAAACAAACCAATATGACGCAGAGACAGAGTCCTCGCCTTTGTCCTGCTGCTCCCATCCTCCCAGCTTGGATTACAGCACTCGAGTCCTAATTCCACAGAAGATTGAAACCTCCAAACGGACACAATATAGATCTTGAATTCATCCCAAAACCTAAGGCAAAACAGGAACGAAACGACAGCAACATCCGTCTCTCGTGAAGGTTCCGTCTCCTCTGATGACTAGAACAAAACCATTCCAGAAGGGGCAGGACCATCGAATGCTCATCTCTGTATACTGGGATGACATTGCCACCTAGTGGTGATAATTCCTTAGCACATGGAGAGTATTAAGATGACTCAAAAATGTGTATCAGATTGATTGTACATTGCTTTCACACATTTATTGTCCAACAAAATATAGTTAATTACGCTTCACACGCGAAATGAAAATGACAAAATGCAAGGAGAGAAGTATGCTGGGATGTACATAGATACGCTAAGCAGTTCTTTACTTGTTTGGTCATGAGGAAAGTTCACCTGCTCAGCCGCTATACGCACAAGGATTGAAAAAAGGTCAAAGACAAATGGTAACGTTGCCAGTTGACAAATGGGAAAGAGTTAACCCCAATCTATTTCCATGTTCCGATTGTGTCCTTTTTTAGTTTTCAATTGTATCATTTGTGAGTTGTTTTTGCTTTCTGTTGGTATGTCAGCCCTGTGCTGTTCCTCCAGGGTTTTGCCTTGTGTTTCCCCCTCGCATGTTACAGTATTGGTCAGATATGACGGAGCCCTGCCAGTGTTTCATGTTGAACTTCATTGTTGTCATGAAGAAGTCGATGGGTGTCTGGAGTTGTAGTTTTGTGCTTTCGTTACTGCTACTTTTTGCATTGTTATTGACTTCATGTGGATCCACCAGTCACCACTTTTAACACATCACACAGCAGTCGAATCGCAACATATTATGATCAGTGCAACTACTTTGAGAGATTGAAACCAGCTGCAACAGATCGGCATACACCGTACCTCTTGAAAACATTGAAAAAAGTCTTTAGCTCCACAGATGGCACAGCTGACAGGGACGAGTGTAGAATGCTATGCTTGTTAATTCTTATCATCAAGGTGAACTTTAACAATAAGCAAACATCATAGTCGCAAAGAGCTCGTCATCAAGATGATCTTCAGAAGTCGGCACTACTGACACAAGTGGGAACATATGTAACGTAACGTGTATCACAATATGTTTTCCTCAACTACAAAGTCTTAAATAAACTGAAGTTAGTCCAAGGCAACGAAAATTCTCCCCGAATGTTAAGATGTCAACATGGTTGTTCTCAACAGACAAAAGTTTAACGTGGATCAAATTCCGCCTGTGCACCCAAGTCATTGGGTTGTACACAGGGCTTGACATGAACTTTTTTGCTCACCGGCCACTGTGGCGAGTGGTTTCCCAGAGTTCCTAGCCACTCAGCA
Organism: Phyllopteryx taeniolatus; assembly: GCF_024500385.1. Taxonomy (NCBI): domain Eukaryota; kingdom Metazoa; phylum Chordata; class Actinopteri; order Syngnathiformes; family Syngnathidae; genus Phyllopteryx; species Phyllopteryx taeniolatus. Next base: position 29,331,681 of record NC_084511.1, on the reverse strand, counting down.
AGTGAAGTAGATTGAAGAAAGTAGATTGTCAACCCTTTTAAATGTATTTACCCCCTTTGCACAACCAAGCTAGGACGACACACATTTTTAACGGGACAAGAACCACCAGTCATATCAGAAAGGAAGACATTTTGATGCATGTCTTGCTTCTCAAAGTTTGTAGTGAATAGCGATGTAGTCTCATCTTGTTTGGTGCGAGCCAGTAGATCTTTTGTGTACATGTGAAAGCAACGATTTACAGCAAGTCCACTTGGAAAAACCTGTCATCATATGAGTTTTTGTATCGCCATGATTTTGTTGAGCACTGCAACTACACACAACTTACATCATATAAAAATAGTAAAGTCTGGCGGGCCATATGAAATTTAATTTTAAATGGGCCACTCGTAAAATAGGCCTGGTTTATTGTGTCGGATGCAGATTGAGAAAACTAGACTGAAATATATTTTCGAGGAAGATGACGCTGGAATTCCCAGCATGCTGAGCAGCTTTGTGTCAATAGTTGACTTATTGATTGACTTTAATGTTGATGTTTGAGGTGAATTATTCCCAAGCATTATTTTAGGACCTTATGTGTGTTTCCCCTGCCCTGTTTAGTTTAATATTGTTCACTAACTGCTGGTTTATCAAGCACCATGAGTTTCCTTTTGTGATTAATGACCTGCCTCGTTGTCCCTCACTTGTGCAGTCTCGTGGGTAATGCATGTCATTGCCCTTTGAAATGAAGAATATCATCATCAAAACCACAATGCGTCTAGGTCGCCTGCACGACACATGCCACAGTTCACATCAAACTACACCTGCCAAAGTGGCTAGCAATCTTACTAGCCACTGCTGAAATTGACCGGCATTTGGCTAATTGGCCAGTGGCTAATTGGCCAGTGTTTACGTGAAGCTCTGCCGATAACATACAAGAAACATCAGAGAAGATAGTAAAACTGTTTTTTTTTCTGTCTTACCTCCCCTGCGGCCGCGCGTCTGGCGTCGGGCAGAACCAGCGTGTTGGCGTGGCTGCCCGGGGCGACGGTGGAAGCAACACTCATCCTGGGTCCAACTAACATGTAGCGTTTGTCTCCCGATCTGTACTGGATGCTGTGACACAGCGTGCCGTCATAATGAGCGTCTTGTAGATATTTGGAAGTGTACTCTGCGGATTTGGAGCAGCGCATGGCGATCAGCACCACCACGCTGATGACCAAAAGCAGCGAGACCGAGCCCAAAGTCAGCGCCAGATAAAAAGTCACCCGGTCCTCGCGCTCGTCCGCTTCGGCCGCGTTTCCCGCGTGGTCGGAAGCCGCGAAAGCCTCTTTGGGCTCCGCCAGTTTGACGGTCACGGTAGCCGTCGCCGAGAGCGAAACGTCGCCGTTGTCTTTGACCAGTACGAGCAGTCGATGCTCGGCCTCGTCCGTCTCCGTGAAAGGGCGAAGTGTTCTGATCTGGCCCGTATAGCGGTCCAATGAAAAGAGAGCGCGCTCACCGAGCGGCCGCAGCGAAAACAGTAACCAGCCGTTATATCCCGTATCGGCGTCGTAGGCTCGGACTTTAGTCACCGAGTCTCCCGCTTTGGCATTGCGGGGAATCTCCTCCGCGCCTCGGGCGGAACCGTTGGAGCTGAGCGGATACAGGATGACCGGAGCGTTGTCGTTCTGATCCAGAATGAACACCTTCACCGTCACGTTGCCGCTCAGCGGAGGACTTCCGCCGTCGGTGGCCGACACCTGGAACTGGAAGCTTTTCAGCGTCTCAAAGTCAAAACTCTTCAGCGCCGATATGTCGCCGTTCTCAGGGTTGATGCTTAAAAATGTTGACATGTCCACTTGACTTCCTTGTCCTCTCTTAATGTGATACGTCAGCGCTGCATTTTCATTCAGGTCTTTATCGAATGCGGTGACGGAAAAGATGGAGTTCCCTGGCACGTTATTTTCCGGCAAATAAAGTTGGATTGGATCGTGCGAGAATGTTGGAATATTATCGTTAACGTCTGACACGTCCACGTGCAGAATTTGAAAAGTGGACAGAGGAGGTTGACCGCAGTCTGTCGCTGTGATTGTGATGTCATAATCCGACACGAATTCTCGATCCAGTCTGTCTTTCAGAACCAACGAGTACATGTTATCCTGAAAGGAAGGTTTTAGTTCGAATGGAACATTTTGTGAAAGACTGCATATGACTTTGCCGTTCAGTCCGACGTCTTTGTCTGTGATGCTTATAAGAGAAACGACAGTCCCAGGTTTGGAATCTTCCGCTACGGTTTTTGACAAAGTTGTCACCTCGATTTCGGGCCGGTTGTCGTTTTCGTCAACGATTTTAATGATCACCCTGCAATCGGTTGTCAAAGGAGGTTGTCCTTTGTCTGTAGCATGGACGTCTAATTTGTAAACGTCAACCTTCTCAAAATCAATTTGACCTTTCACTTTTATTTCACCCGTGTTTTTATCCAAACTGAACATTTCATAGATTTCAGAGGCAAGTTCTCCACGAAAATAATATTCAACTTCCCCGTTTAATCCTTCGTCCTGGTCAGTTGCTTCCACCTTGATAACGCTTGTGCCCAATTTGACATTTTCAGATAAAGTTATGGAATATACTTCTTGCATAAATTGTGGAGCATTATCATTAGAGTCAAGCACGATAACGGTGACATTAAGACTTCCAGATCTTGGTGGATTTCCACCGTCAACTGCAGTGAGAACAAGTCTGTGCTCAGCATGTTTTTCTCGGTCCAGAGATTTTTGTATGACTAAAAAAGGTATCTTATCATCGCCTCGCTCTCGAATTTGTATATTAAAATATTCATTCGTGTTTAATTTGTACGCACGCACCGTATTCACGACAACATCTGGATCATGTGCGATTGGTAATTGGAAGCGTTTTCCAGCAGTTATGGATTCAGATATTTCAAAAATATTCCCTTCCTCTTGAAAGGTGGGCGAATTGTCATTTATATCCAAAATTTCTACACCCACATGATGTATTTCCATGGGATTCTCTGCGACTAATTTCAGCCTCACTAAACACGGCGAGACGCCCTCACAGAGCTCCTCTCGGTCGACGCTTTTCCGCACAAAGAGAATGCCATTGTTTGCATTTACCTCAAACTGAGCCCCCTCTGAGCCTGAAACAATGCGAAAACGTCTCTCCGCCAACGAGCCCACGTCCAGTCCCAGATCCCTGGCCACGTTTCCCACCACGGTTCCCACTTTGACTTCCTCCGCGATGGAATATTTGATCTGTGCTGCAACCTGCTCCAAACAAACCAATATGACGCAGAGACAGAGTCCTCGCCTTTGTCCTGCTGCTCCCATCCTCCCAGCTTGGATTACAGCACTCGAGTCCTAATTCCACAGAAGATTGAAACCTCCAAACGGACAAAATATGGATCTTGAATTCATCCCAAAACCGAAGGCAAAACAGGAATGAAACGACAGCAACATCCGTCTCTCGTGAAGGTTCCGTCTCCTCTGATGACTAGAACAAAACCATTCCAGAAGGGGCAGGACCACCGAATGCTCATCTCTGTATACTGGGATGACATTGCCACCTAGTGGTGATAGTTCCTTAGCACATGGAGAATATTAACAGGACTAAAGTGTTTCAGATTGATTGTACATTGCTTTCAGACATTTATTGTCCAACAAAATAAAGTTACTTTCTCTTCATATGCTCAATGTATATGACAAAATGCAAGGAGAGAAGTATGCTGGGATGTACATAGATACTGTGTGTAGTTCTTTACTTGTTTGGTCATGAGGAAAGTTCACCTGCTCAGCCGCTATACGCACAAGGATTGAGAAAAGGTCAAAGACAAATGGTAACGTTGCCAGTTGACAAATGGGAAAGAGTTAACCCCAATCTACTTCCATGTGCCTATTGTGTCCTTTTTTTAATGTTTTCAATAGTATCATTTGTGAGTTGCTGTTTTTGCTTTCTGTTGGTATTTCAGCCCTGTAATGCAGCCCTATGGGTGGGGGCACAAATCAGTGCAAACTGTAGGCCGGTCCCGAGCCCGGATAAATGCAGAGGGTTGCATCAGGAAGGGCATCCCGCTTAAAACTTTGCCAAACAAATATGAGCGTTCATCCAAATAATTCCATACCGGATTAGTCGTGGCCCGGGTTAACCAGGGCGCCGTTGGAAATTCAGCTCCTGTGGGTCGAAGTCAAAGAAGAAGAAGAGGTGGAAAGCGGGTTCTTCGTCAGAAAGAGAAGAGGAAAACACAGAGCCTAGAACTGAATGTGGGGACTTTGAATGTTGGTACTATGACAGGAAAATCTCGGGAGTTGGTTGGCATGATGATTAGGAGAAAGGTTGATATATTGTGTGTCCAGGAGACCAGGCGGAAAGGCAGTAAGGCTGGAAATTTAGGGGCAGGGTTGAAATTATTTTACCATGGTGGAGATGGGAAGAGAAATGGAGTCGGGGTTATTTTAAAAGAAGAGTTGGCTAAGAATGTCTTGGAGGTGAAAAGAGTATCAGATATAGTGATGAGGCTGAAACTTGAAATTTAGGTTGTTATGTGGAATGTGATTAGTGGCTATGCCCTATAGGTAGGATGTGACCTAGAGGTGAAAGAGAAATTCTGGAAGGAGCTAGATGATGTAGTTCTGAGCATCCCAGACAGAGAGAGAGTCGTAATTGGTGCAGATTGTAATGGACATGTTGGTGAAGCTAATAGGGGTGATGAAGAAGTGATGGGTAAGTACGGCATCCAGGAAAGGAACTTGGAGGGACAGATGGTGGTAGACTTTGCAACAAGAATGCAAATGGCTGTAGTGAACACTTTTTTCCAGAAGAGGCATGAACATAGGGTGACCTACAAGAGCGGCGATAGAAGCACGCAGGTGGATTACATTTTGTGCACACGATATAATCTGAAGGACGTTACCAACTGTAAGGTAGTGGTAGGGTAAGTGTGGCTAGACAGCATAGGATGGTGGTGTGTAAGATGACTCTGGTGGTGGGAAGGAAGATTAGAAAGACAAAGGCAGAGAAGAGAACCATGTGGTGGAAGTTGAGACAGGACGAGTGTTGTGCAGCTTTTCGGGAAGAGGTGAGACAGGCTCTCGGTGGACGGAAGGAGCTCCCAGAAGACTGGACCACTGCAGCCAAGGTGATCAGAGAGGCAGGCAGGAGAGTACTTGGTGTATCTTCTGGCAGGAAAGGAGAGAAGGCGACTTGGTGGTGGAACCCCACAGTACAGGAAATCATACAAGGAAAAAGGTTAGCTAAGAAGAAGTGGGACACTGAGAGGACAGAGGAGAGGCGAAAGGAATACAGTGAGATGCGACATAGGGCAAAGGTTGAGGTGGCAAAGCCCAAACAAGGGGCATATGATGACATGTATGGCAGGTTGGACACTAAAGAAGGAGAAAAGGATCTATACAGGCTGGCCAGACAGAGGGATAGAGATGGGAAGGATGTGCAGCAGGTTAGGGTGATTAAGGATAGAGATGGAAATATGTTGACTGGTGCCAGCAGTGTGCTCGCTAGAAGGAAAGAATACTTCGAGGAGTTGACGAATGAGAAAAATGAGAGAGAAGGGAGAGTAGAAGAGGCAAGTGTGGTGGACCAGGAAGTGGCAATGATTAGTAAGGGGGAAGTAAGAAAGGCATTAAAGAGGATGAAAAATGGAAAGGCAGTTGGTTCTGATGACATTCCTGTGGAGTTTTGGAAGCATCTAGGAGAGGTGGCTGTGGAGTTTTTGACCAGCTTGTTCAATAGAATTCTAGTGCGTGAGAAGATGCCTGAGGAATGGAGGAAAAGTGTACTGGTGCCCATTTTTAAGAACAAAGGTGATGTGCAGAGGTGTAGGAACTATAGAGGAATAAAGTTGATGAGCCACACAATGAAGTTATGAGAAAGTGTAGTGGAGGCCAGACTCAGGACAGAAGTGAGTATTTGCGAGCAACAGTATGGTTTCATGCCTAGAAAGAGTACCACAGATGCATTATCTGCCTTGAGGATGTTGATGGAAAAGTACAGAGAAGGTCAGAAGGAGCTACATTGGGTCTTTGTAGATCAAGAGAAAGCCTATGACAGAGTACCCAGAGAGGAACTGTGGTACTGCATGCGGAAGTCTGGAGTGGCAGAGAAGTATGTTAGAATATTACAGGACATGTACAAGGGCAGCAGAACAGCGATGAGGTGTGCTGTAGGTGTGACAGACGAATTTAAGGTGCCCTGAGCCCCTTCCTGTTTGCAGTGGTGATGGATAGGCTGAAAGTTGAGGTTAGACGAGAATCCCCGTGGACCATGATGTTTGCAGATGACATTGTGATCTGTATTGAAAGCAGGGAGCAGCTGGAGGAACAGTTAGAAAGATGGAGGCATGAACTGCCAAGAAGAGGAATGAAGATGAGCCGAAGTAAGACAGAATTTATGTGCATGAATGAGAGGGGTGGTGGGGGAAGAGTGAGGCGACAGGGAGAAGAGATAGCAAGGGTGGAGGAAGGTGTCACCTGTGTTATGTGACAGAAGAGTCTCTGCTCGGATGAAGGGCAAAGTTTATAAAACAGTTATGAGGCCAGCCATGATGGACGGTTTAGAGACAGTGGCACTGACAAGACGACAGGAAGCAGAGCTGGAGGTGGTGGAAATGAAGATGTTGAGGTTCGCTCTCGGAGTGACCAGGTTGGATAAAATTAGAAATGAACTCATCAGATGGACAGCCAAGGTTCGATGTTTTGGAGACCAAGTTAGAGAGAGCAGACTTGGATGGTTTGGACACGTCCAGAGGAGAAATAGTGAGTACATTGGTAGAAGGATGATGAAGCTGGAGCTGCCTGGCAAGAGAGCTAGAGGAAGACCAAAGAGAAGGTTGATGGATGTCGTGAGGGAAGACATGAGGGCAGTTGGTGTTCGAGAGGAGGATGCAGGAGATGGGCTTACATGGAAAAGGATGACGCGCTGTGGCGACCCCTAACGGGACAAGCCAAAAGGAAAAGAAGAAGTTGGTATGTCAGCCCTGTGCTGTTCCTCCAGTGTTTTGCCTCGTGTTTTCCCCTCGCATGTTACAGTATTGGTCAGATATGAAGGAGCCCTTGCAGGTTTTAATGTTGAACTTCATTGTTGTCATGAAGAAGTCGATGGGTGTCTGGAGTTGTCGTTTTGTGCTTTCGTTACTGCTACTTTTTGCATTGTTATTGACTTCATGTGGATCCACCTGTCACCACTTTTAACACATCTCACAGCAGTCCAATCGCCACATATTATGATCAGTGCAACTACTTTGAGAGATTGACAGCAGCTGCAACAGATCGGCAGACACCGTACCTCTTGAAAACATTGACTAGTGTAGAATGCTATGCTTGTAAATTGTTATTATCAATGTGAACTTTAACAATAAGCAAACATCATAGTCGCAAAGAGCTCGTCATCAAGATGATCTTCAGAAGTCGGCACTCCTGACACAAGTGGGAACATATGTAACGTAACGTGTATCACAGTATGTTTTCCTCAACTACAAGGTCTTAAATAAATTGAAGTTCGTCCAAGACAACAGAAATTCTCCGCTAATGTTAAGATGTCAACATGGTTGTTCTCAACAGACAAAAGTTTAACGTGGATCAAATTCCGCCTGTGCACCCAAGTCATTGGGTTGTACACAGGGCTTGACATGAACTTTTTTGCTCACCGGCCACTGTGGCGAGTGGTTTCCCAGAGTTCCTAGCCACTCAGCAAGTGAAGTAGATTGAAGAAAGTAGATTGTCAACCCTTTTAAATGTATTTATTCCCTTTGCACAACCAAGCTAGGACTACACACATTTTTAACGGGACAAGACCACCCGTCATATCAGAAAGGAAGACATTTTGATGCCTGTCTTGTTTCTCAAAGTTTGTAGTGAATTGCGATGTAGTCTCATGTTGTTTGGTGCGAGATATTGTATTGTCGAGGAAGTTGACGCTGGAATTCCCAGCATGCTGAGCAGCTTTGTGTCAATAGTTGACTTATTGATTGACTTTAATGTTGATGTTTGAGGTGAATTATTCCCAAGCATTATTTTAGGACCTTATGTGTGTTTCCCCCGCCCTGTTTAGTTTAATATTGTTCACTAACTGCTGGTTTATCAAGCACCATGAGTTTCCTTTTGTGATTAATGACCTGCCTCGTTGTCCCTCACTTGTGCAGTCTCGTGGGTAATGCATGTCATTGCCCTTTGAAATGAAGAAATCATCAAAACCACAATGCGTCTAGGTCGCCTGCACGACACATGCCGTAGTTCACATCAAACTACACCTGCCAAAGTGGCTAGTGGCTAGCAATCTTACGAGCCACGACTGAAATTCACCGGCATTTGGCTAATTGGCCAGTGGCTAATTGGCCAGTGTTTACGTGAAGCTCTGCCGATAACATACAAGAAACATCAGAGAAGATAGTAAAACAGTTTTTTTTCTGTCTTACCTCCCCTGCGGTCGCGCATCTGGCGTCGGGCAGAACCAGCGTGTTGGCGTGGCTGCCCGGGGCGACGGTGGAAGCAACACTCATTCTGGGTCCGACTAACATGTAGCGTTTGTCTCCCGATCTGTACTGGATGCTGTGACACAGCGTGCCGTCGTAATGAGCGTCTTGGAGATATTTGGAAGTGTACTCTGCGGATTTGGAGCAGCGCATGGCGATCAGCACCACCACGCTGATGACCAAAAGCAGCGAGACCGAGCCCAAAGTCAGCGCCAGATAAAAGGTCACCCGGTCCTCGTGCTCGTCCTCTTCGGCCGCGCTTCCCGCGTGGTCGGAAGCCGCGAAAGGCTCTTTGGGCTCCGCCAGTTTGACGGTCACGGTAGCCGTCGCCGAGAGCGAAACGTCGCCGTTGTCTTTGACCAGTACGAGCAGTCGATGCTCGGCCTCGTCCGTCTCCGTGAACGGGCGAAGTGTTCTGATCTGGCCCGTATAGCGATCCAAAGAAAAGAGAGCGCGCTCGCCGAGCGGCCTTAGCGAAAACAGTAACCAGCCGTTATATCCCGTATCGGCGTCGTAGGCTCGGACTTTAGTCACCGAGTCTCCCGCTTTGGCATTGCGGGGAATCTCCTCCGCGCCTCGGGCGGAACCGTTGGAGCTGAGCGGATACAGGATGACCGGAGCGTTGTCGTTCCGATCCAGAATGAACACCTTGACCGTCACGTTGCCGCTCAGCGGAGGACTTCCGCCGTCGGTGGCCGACACCTGGAACTGGAAGCTTTTCAGCGTCTCAAAGTCAAAACTCTTCAGCGCCGATATGTCGCCGTTCTCAGGGTTGATGCTTAAAAATGTTGACATGTCCACTTGACTTCCTTGTCCTCTCTTAATGTGATACGTCAGCGCTGCGTTTTCATTCAGGTCTTTATCGAATGCGGTGACGGAAAAGATGGAGTTCCCCGGCACGTTATTTTCCGGCAAATAAAGTTGGATTGGATCGTGCGAGAATGTTGGAATATTATCGTTAACGTCTGACACGTCCACGTGCAGAATTTGAAAAGTGGACAGAGGAGGTTGACCGCAGTCTGTCGCTGTGATTGTGATGTCATAATCCGACACGAATTCTCGATCCAGTCTGTCTTTCAGAACCAACGAGTACATGTTATCCTGAAAGGAAGGTTTTAGTTCGAATGGGACATTTTGTGAAAGACTACATATGACTTTGCCGTTCAGTCCGACGTCTTTGTCTGTGATGCTTATAAGAGAAACGACAGTCCCAGGTTTGGAATCTTCCGCTACGGTTTTTGACAAAGATGTCACATCGATTTCGGGCCGGTTGTCGTTTTCGTCAACGATTTTAATGATCACCCTGCAATCGGTGCTCATTGGAGGGTGTCCTTTATCGGTAGCATGGACGTCTAATTTGTAAACGTCAACCTTCTCAAAATCAATTTGACCTTTTACTCTTATTTCACCCGTGATTTTATCCAAACTAAACATTTCATAGAGTTTTGATTCAAGTTCTCCACCAAAGTAATATTCAACTTCGCCGTTTAAACCTTCGTCCGGGTCAGTTGCTTCCACCTTGATAACGCTTGTGCCCAATTTGACATTTTCCGATAAAGTTACGGAATATACTTCTTGTGTGAATATTGGAAGGTTATCATTAGAGTCAAGCACGATAACGGTGACATTAAGACTTCCAGATCTTGGTGGATTTCCACCGTCAACTGCAGTGAGAACAAGTCTGTGCTCAGCCTGTTTTTCTCGGTCCAGAGACTTTTGTATGACTAAAAAGGGTATCTTATCATCTCCTCTTTCTCTTATTTGTATATTAAAATTTTCATTTGTGTTTAATTTATACACACGTACTGTATTAACAATAACATCTGGATCATGTGCACTGGGTAATTGAAAGTGTTTTCCAGCAGGTGTAGATTCTGAAATATCTAAAATCTTCTCTATCTCTTGAAAAGTGGGCGAATTGTCATTAATATCTAAAATTTCTACGCCCACATGATGTATTTCCATGGGATTCTCTGCGACTAATTTCAGCCTCACTAAACACGGCGAGACGCCCTCACAGAGCTCCTCTCGGTCGACGCTTTTCCGCACAAAGAGAACGCCATTGTTTGCATTTACCTCAAACTGAGCCCCCTCTGAGCCTGAAACAATGCGAAAACGTCTCTCCGCCAACGAGCCCACGTCCAGTCCCAGATCCCTGGCCACGTTTCCCACCACGGTTCCCACTTTGACTTCCTCCGCGATGGAATATTTGATCTGTGCTGCAACCTGCTCCAAACAAACCAATATGACGCAGAGACAGAGTCCTCGCCTTTGTCCTGCTGCTCCCATCCTCCCAGCTTGGATTACAGCACTCGAGTCCTAATTCCACAGAAGATTGAAACCTCCAAACGGACACAATATGGATCTTGAATTCATCCCAAAACCGAAGGCAAAACAGGAACGAAACGACAGCCACATCCGTCTCTCGTGAAGGTTCCGTCTCCTCTGATGACTTGAACAAAACCATTCCAGAAGGGGCAGGACCACCGAATGCTCATCTCTGTATACTGGGATGACATTGCCACCTAGTGGTGATAGTTCCTTTGCACATGGAGAGTATTCACAGGACTCAAAAATGTGTATCAGCGTGATGATAAATTGCTGTTTCGAAGATCTTGTCCTTCAAAATATGGTTACTTTCCCTTGAAACTCTGTATGTATATGACACACCTCATCGCGGCTGTCTGTCATGGTTAATTTCCTAAATATATTATGGTTCCCCTCAAATAAATATCATCCCTCAGCGACCAAGGCACTCCTTTTTTTCAATAGATTCCTGCCCTCAGAACAATATATACGACTATGTCCAAAATACTAGATTAAGTAATGCAATCAATGTTTAAATGTATCCAACGTGGACAAAACGAAAGCGTCCCCTGGACCCTCATCTGTCGCTTCCGCCAAGTCAACAGCATCATCACATTGTTGTCCAAAATCTTTCCGAACCACGGACGGTGGTGAAAATAGCGACGGGCAGCTAAATAGGTCGGTGTGGTCGTTCTTAGCGGTCTCGGCGATGAGGGACGCTGGCAAGTTCAGCAACTCATACACACCAGGGAATTGAGAAAAGGTCAAAGAGTAATGATCATGTCAGCAGTTGACAAATGGGGAACATGAACATTCATGTTCACCACCATTTTGCTCCATTTCGACGACTTCCTCGAGAGTGTCACTTGCGTGTTCTCGCTTTGTCGGCCCTGTTCTGCTCCTCAAGTGTTTGGACTTACTCCATGTTTCCCCCAAACTGGTTATGTGTCGAGTGATTGTCTGTCCCTGATGGTTTCTCATGTTGAACTGCTTTGTTGTGCCATGGCTTACCTGGACTATTGTACGTCTTGGATATTGCTCACATCGAGGTAACTCTTGAAAACAATTGTGGACCTTAAATGTCATCAAGTTAACCTACAGAATTCAGCACCATGGACAGAAGTGCAAACACTTTGCCAACTACAAGGTCTAAAATAAGTTCCAATTCAAGGTCATGAAACCATGCAGTTAATGCATGAGATGACATTTTTGCTGTTAAGAGACATTAAAGTCGATCCAATTTCACCAGCACACCAAAGTCATTGGGGTACACATCACGTGCATTGTAAGCATTCAACACAGTGAAAATAACTTATTGTCTTACCTCCCCTGCGGCCGCACGTCTGGCGTCTGGCAGAACCAGCGTGTTGGCGTGGCTGCCCGGGGCGCCGGCGGAAGCAACACTCATCCTGGGTCCGACTAACATGTAGCGTTTGTCTCCCGATCTGTACTGGATGCTGTGACACAGCGTGCCGTCGTAATGAGCGTCTTGGAGATATTTGGACGTGTACTCTGCGGATTTGGAGCAGCGCATGGCGATCAGCACCACCACGGCGATGACCAAAAGCAGCGAGACCGAGCCCAAAGTCAGCGCCAGATAAAAAGTCACCCGGTCCTCGCGCCGGTCCGCTTCGGCCGCGCTTCCCGCGTGGTCGGAAGCCGCCAAAGCCTCTTTGGGCTCGGCCAGTTTGACGGTCACGGTAGCCGTCGCCGAGAGCGAAACGTCGCCGTTGTCTTTGACCAGTACGAGCAGTCGATGCTCGGCCTCGTCCGTCTCGGTGAACGGGCGAAGTGTTCTGATCTGGCCCGTATAGCGGTCCAATGAAAAGAGAGCGCGCTCGCCGAGCGGCCGCAGCGAAAACAGCAACCAGCCGTTATATCCCGTATCGGCGTCGTAGGCTCGGACTTTAGTCACCGAGTCTCCCGCTTTGGCATTGCGGGGAATCTCCTCGGCGCCTCGGGCGGAACCGTTGGAGCTGAGCGGATACAGGATGACCGGAGCGTTGTCGTTCCGATCCAGAATGAACACCTTGACCGTCACGTTGCCGCTCAGCGGAGGACTTCCGCCGTCGGTGGCCGACACCTGGAACTGGAAGCTTTTCAGCGTCTCAAAGTCAAAACTCTTCAGCGCCGAGATGTCGCCAGTGACTTCATTTATATTCAAAAAGGATGTCACACTCTCACCTTTCCGCTGGAATGAGTACGTCACTGCTGCATTCTCGTCCCCATCGGCGTCCGTGGCGCTCACAGAAAACAAAGATGCTCCTGCTTTGTTGTTTTCCAGCACGTAAAAAGTATAAGGGCTTTCGGTGAAGAGCGGCCTATTATCATTAACATCCAGTACGTCGACATGTATGGCCTTCGTAGAGGACATCGAGGGCGTCCCGAAATCTTTTGCTGTGATTGTGATATCATACGCATGCTCCCTCTCTTTGTCTAAATATTCTTTGGTGACAAGCGAGTACGATTGTCCATCTGGGGACGACTTGAGGGCAAAGGGCAAGCCCTCCGGCAGGCTGCAGACCACCTGTCCGTTCACACCTGAGTCCAAATCGTGAACGGCCACCAGCGCCACGACGGTATCGAGCGGGGCGTCCTCCGCGATGCGACTCACCAACGATGTGATGTCTATTTTGGGTGGGTTGTCGTTCACGTCCTCCACGCGGACCGCCACGTTGCATCGCGTGGACAGCGACACCGCGCCTTTGTCCGCAGCCAAAACCGTCATCTCGTAGACTTGCCTCTCTTCGAAATCTAGATCCTCTTTGACTGTTAGCTCACCGCTTTTTGTGTTCAAATCAAACGGCACGCCGTGGAGTCCTCTGAGTTTGCTTCGCAGAGAATATTCAATCTCACCGTTTAGTCCCTCGTCTGAGTCGGAGGCGTTCACTGTCAGCAGATATGTACCCGCCGCTGCGTTCTCCTTCACGGTCACCGAGTACTTCTGACGCTCGCACACTGGCGCGTTATCGTTTACGTCGGATATAATAACCGTGATGTTCATAGTTCCTGTTTTGGGTGGTTTGCCCCCATCTGCCGCTGTTAAAAGTAGGCGGTGCCGGGCTGTGTTTTCCCTGTCCAAAGGCCGCTGTAACACAAGGAAAGGGACCTTCCCGTCCTCTCCGAAGTCTTCCGTTTCCAGGTGAAAAAAGGCGTTGCGGTTCAGTCGGTACGTCTGGATGGAATTCAAGCCGACGTCCGAGTCTTGGGCTCCCTCCACTTGCAATTTGGACCCCACGACGGCAGATTCCAGCACCTCGAAAGTGCACTTATCATCGAGGAATCTCGGCCAATTGTCATTGACATCCAGGACCTCGACAAGGACTCGGTGCATCTCCAGTGGGTTTTCCACCACCGCTTTGAGATGAGCGATGCACGGCACGGCGTTCCCGCACAGGTCCTCCCGGTCTAATCTCTGGCCGACAGATAGAACGCCATCGCTCTGACTGACCTTGAACTGCTCCCGCTTTGTTCCCGACAGCACGCGGAGATTTCTGTCCAGCAGCCTGCCGACATCCAGTCCGAGGTCCTTGGCGACGTTTCCGACCGCCGTTCCCGCTTTGACTTCCTCCAGGACGGAATATCTTATTTGAGCGGAGATTCCCTCCGGATGAAGAACCGTCAGCAGCGGCAAACACAAAGAAATCCACGCCTGCGGCCATTGTCCTCCCGTGCCGCATCTCGCCATTGCACGGACGATTTCTCACAACAGCTGCGAAATCTACTTTGTATCTTTTCAATCTTTTCTAACGGTCTCCGACAAACAGTCGGGAGACTAATGGCTGTTGTGGACAACGATGGGCAGTTTCTGGTCGGCTGACGCTGAGAAAAATGACGCGCCTCACACGCGCTCTCATTAGATAGTCTAATAGCGCGGCCTACTGTCCGCAACACGTTACTGCAACACGCTCAAGCATAGTGTGACGAGAAAAGACTTTTTATTTTTCATAGAAGCCAAACACGTCCCACATTCTTTTGATTACGCTTGAAACATCGAGGAGTTAAGTCAATGGCAGTCAAAATGGAATTGTTGACATTCCATTCTGACTTGACATAACAGACTCTTCTTATCATGAGCCCAATTTGAACCTTCCTTGGAATGAGCTTTTTATACAAAAAAATAATAATAATAAAGAAATACTTTGGTATACACAGTACTATATCAAACAAGTTTTCATTGTATTTTTTTCCCCTTTCCTCATAATTTAGCCAAACAGGGTGGAAAAGGTAAAAGTAGGACATGCAGATTAAAATCCTAAAACAACAAAAAAACAAAGACAAGTTATTGCTTAATATGGAAATTCTTCTTCTTCTTATTATTATTATTATTATTATTATTATTATTGAGGGCGGCACGGTGGGCGACTGGTTAGAGTGTCAGCATCACAGTTCTGAGGTTGCGGGTTCAATCCCCGGTCCCGCCTGTGTGGAGTTTGCGTGTTCTCCCCGTAGCTGCGTGGGTTTTGTCTCCGGGCGCTCCGGTTTCCTCCCACATCCCAAACACATGCGTGGTAGGTTAATTGACAACTCCAAATTGTCCGTAGGTGCGAATGTGAGTACGAATGGCTGTTTGTTTGTATGTGCCCTGCGATTGGCTGGCGACCAGTTCAGGGTGTACCCCGCCTCCTGCCCGATGATCGCTGGGATGGGCTCCGGCACGCCCGCGACCCAAGTGAGGAGATGCGACTCAGATGAATGGATGGATTATTATTTACCTTGGACTAACGAAGTGTCAATCATTACCTCGTTACCCAATAAAAGCACTTTATTCGTAACGGAGTGTTACTAAATGTTGTGGCCTTGAGGTTTTGATGTTTGCGACGCTGCGATGAGTTTGGCCACCGGTGTGCGACGAATTATTTACACCTCAGAACTCACGCCATCTGTCTGTCATTGGTAGTTTTACCTCAGGCGCGGTGGTTTCTCGTATATCAAATTCCAGGTGCATGCTGGGACCAGCATATTTGTCGTGTGCTTCTGTCATGTCAGAGCAACCGTTTTAACAAATATGACAAAAAGTGATTGCATCATAATTGCTGGACCAGAGAATTTCATCTGGCATGCAGTGCATTATTATTTATTTTTATTGTGTGTGTGCGCGCGTGCGCGCGCGCGCGCTTCATCCAGTACACTCCCATCTTGCGTCTGCTGCGGAGGAGAACATTGACCTCTTGTGGACAATATCTACACGTGCAGCTCCGTTTCTTCATTTCTGTGCATGTATTCTCTCAATAATGACTTGGAAAGTAGAAAATAGATAGATTATAGATAATATGATAATTGTATATGGCAAAAAAAAAAAAACATCCAATCGGCACACCATGATTGCGTCATGCTTCTGGATGTAGGCGCGCATGCGCAGACGTAAAACCGCGCCCCTCCACACTGCACCAATTCCCACCGACTGCATCATTGCGACTAATTTCCACGCGGTCTGCGCGCGCGAGCCCTGTGTGTGCGTGTGTGTGTGTGTGTGCTGGAATGGGAAATGACGGGCTGCGTCAGAGCACCCGGCGCAACGCCCTTCAGGGAGCAGGCAGCTCGTCGTCATGGCAACGCAGCTCCTTTGGGCTGTTGAGGAAGGCGATGGGGGAGGATGCTGTGAAGATGATGCGCGCAGTGATTCCCTTCAATCTGGACTCCGGTCTTGCAGATTGCCTTTGTCTGAATGTGCATCATTGGTTTCAAAACAAATCATCTCAAAATTGGATTTCCATATCAAACAAACATTAAATTAGCTTCCATTGTGTTTTTATTCAAGATGACGTTACATACACACACACACACACACACACACACGAGTATATATTTCACTGTCAAAGCACCACTGTACAAATGCACTGATTTTATACATTTGCCTGTAAAACATCACAACTTTAAACATGTAATGCAATGTGAGCTGTGCTAAAGCTTTTACTGTACGATAGATTGAATATTTACTGTATGTTGTATTGGCACTGCACACAAGTTATGACAGCATTATTGAAGCGGCATTAAAATACTTAGGATGTATTTTCTTCTGAGTACTCTTATTTACAAATTGGAGTACAATATCTCATATTGTACCATGTTACGCAACGTGACATTGACGTTGATATTACGGGGCATCCGCTGTTTGTCTTCTTAATGGGGGTAAAAAAAAAAAAAAAAAAAAAAAAAAGTAAACAATATGATAAATATTTTGTGGTATCTACAATGAGAGTCTGTGCGATCTTCAGTCATTTACAACCGAGCACACTCGTGTTGTCGAACAGAAGAAGGGATCAGCGTGACGCCGCATGTACACTATTGTTCCGTTCCTCTCCTACTATCTTGCTCTGTGAAGATAAAATGGGGATCATACCGAAAATGAACTGTACACAACCTCAAACTAGGGTTGTTATTTCATTCAGAACAAGTGAGAGCAGGTGAACATGGACTAAAGGCCTCACCCTTTTTTTGTGTTCGTCAAACTAGAACGACCCAAGTTGCGAACATGAGATCATTTTAAAGTTAAAAAGTAGGCACGGCATTTCATGTAAAGTGGCCTCTTTTCACCATCGGAATGGGCTGCATGTACTTTTTATTATGGTTATTATTTGCCCATTATTTCAAAGCAGTTTGGACTTGGCAGCAAGTGTCATAACAGGTTATGACTTTAACCTCAAATATTTGAAGTCAGCCAAATAAATCAGTGAGCGCACCGTTGTCGTGGAGAGGGAAAAAAAAGAAATTCTTGTGACGATTGGCCTGTTCAGTCAGTCGAATCGTTCTGTTGCGAACATTATGCCTCGCTCGCAATGTCGTTTACAAAACCTCGCATCACAGTTTATAAAAATCCAACTCCGCTTCCGTCCTTTAAAAAAAAAAAAAAAAAAGTTGTTGCTTTGAGACATCGAGTCAACTGTGTCATTTCCACTTTCATGA
This sequence comes from Phyllopteryx taeniolatus, assembly GCF_024500385.1. Taxonomy (NCBI): domain Eukaryota; kingdom Metazoa; phylum Chordata; class Actinopteri; order Syngnathiformes; family Syngnathidae; genus Phyllopteryx; species Phyllopteryx taeniolatus. The sequence goes on along the minus strand of NC_084511.1, from coordinate 29,314,010 downwards.
ATGCAGACAATGAGAAAGACAAAGTTGATACAGAAGTAAAATACTGTCCGCATAACGAGGGTTCCTTTTCAAGAGGCAAGACAGTCTCGTGCAGGCGATTCCAACATTCCGTCGGCCGCCCACGTTGGTCCCTTCTTTTGGCTTCTTTGACTGTCCACATGTTCCAGTCTGTTTCTTGGCAAATAACATCTCTTGTAACTTTTTTTGGTTTTTTTCCTCTCTCTGGGGAATGAAGTGTGGTTGAAGCCATGCAGTCATACCGTGCACACGAAGAAAAAAAAAAGATTTAAAAAGAAAAAGGCTTAGAGTGGCTTTTTATGTGCTTAAAGAATAGATAGGAGAGGTTGTAGCGAGAGGAAGGGGGTGTTAGTTCCTCAACCAACCACAAAATTCACTTGGGTCTCGGTTATGAGGAACCGGGCTGAGCGTGACGGGCGAGAGCGTGATCTCAATTCAGCGTTCCCGCTTTCCCTCCGGAGCTCTCCCATCAGGATTGGTCCCATATGCAGCTGGGGGAGTTCTGGCCTTATGTGGATCGATTGCTGCGGGTCGTGGACGCCTGTCGAGGAGACAACAAGATACAGTTAACAACTAGAGACAACTTTGTGACCGGTCAAACTGGCATGCATTCGGCCACTAAGATGGGGAGGCTGCAGGCGGAAGACAAAGAGGGTCGGGCGGATCCTTAAATGTGCACGCTGTCATTGAACACACCATGCTTGTGGAAATATGAGGGGGAGCGTGGTTGCTAGGAAACTGCGTGACTGGGTTCATTTTGTACATTTCCTGCACCCCAAAAAAAAAAAACAAAAAAAATAGGTCAGACATGAAACGTGTCAACAATTTTAGTTTGTTTATCATTGTAAGAAGTGAGACGGCTAGCAAGTTAACAATGAAGGATACAGAGAAAAAAAAAACCATAGCATGCACAATGTAAATATTTTGCCGTGACTTGTGCAGCAAAAAGTACACTGAAGAAAAATATAAACGCAACATTTTTTGTTCTTGCTCCCATTTTGCATGAGCTTCACTCAAAGATTGAAGACTTTTTTTTTTTTTTTTGTACATACACAAAAGTTCTATTTCTCTCAAGTATTGTTGACAAATTTGTCCAAATGTGTTGGTGTGCCCTGCCATTGCCATCAGCTGGCATAGGCGCCAGCACGCACGCACGCCCGCGGACGGATGGATGGATGGATGACACTTTACATATACGGTGAATTATCTTAATTGCAAATTGTCAGATGAGACAACAATGGTGTTATTGTGACCACAAATATTGGTGTTAATTTTTTGAAATGTACACTTATTGATAGAATAGAAAGCCAACTGTTATAGCTGATAGATTTTTTTTTTTTTTTTTTTTTTTGCATGCATTTGGTTTGCTTTAAGGATGAGACTGCGATGTGATCAAGTGCGGACAAAATGTGGACATGAAGAGGTGAACAATGTGGCTTCGGGGTGGAAGAGAAATGAAGAGGGCCGACACAAAAAAGGAAAACCAAACAGTTGAAACGGAAGATACGCATCCGCTGACGGGGAGCGCGAGACCTGCATACCTCCAAGCTGCAGAGTGGACTTCCCTCATTTCGGATACTTGAGAGGGAGAAGAAAAAGAAAGGGTGAGGCGAGGTCACTGCATGCCACATAAAAACAATTCATTGTTCATTGAACAATGAATTGTTGTTCATTGTTCATGAATGTCTCCTGCGACGAGCGTGTCAACGCAGACACAATATGACCAAAGATTCGGCAGCGGTGGCCCTGAAGTACAGATGTGCATCAATAACAAAAACACAAAACCATTTTAAGAGTTCGGAAAAGCTTCGTTTCTAGTTCAGGGGTCACCGACCTTTTTTAAACTGACTGCGACTTCTTGGGGACTGATTCATGCGGAGGGCTAACACTTTTGAAAGAAATATGTTCAATCTTCTCACAATAGTTAGGAAACAGATACATATCAAGTTGCAATGTTTTATTTCTATAAATGTCCGCCAGTGCTTACAATTTCAAATGATCACGTCTAACACATTCCTAGGACATCGCAATGTGCCATCGCCGGTGAGCTATTTTTAGAACAGGGTCCTTGGGGACTACCTGGTGTCCGCGGGCACCGCGAGGTGACCGCCGTTCGAGTTGCTCATACTCTCACCTGGATAGAAGTGGACAGACAACGAAAGAACGACTGTAAAGCAGTTTTCATGGATTTAGTTTACTTTAGTGAGTGCTGCTTGCTAAAAAATGTGAGAAAACGTTATTTATGGAATGAAGCAGGACGGAATGTCATGACATCATCGGCAGGAAGTTCTGTACAACACAATTTCAAGGACAGCAGTTGCTTAGGAAAGACTTCATGTATTTTTTTGTTTAGACGTTGATCAAAACAAACACATTTTAGCCGCTCACACTTTGAATGATGTGACAATCACAAACACGGATTGGATTATAGTTCATCTTGTGACGAGCCTTAAGACTTGACACTTTTTAAAATTTGACTTAAGCTAATAAATTTGGCATCACTGAAAAAAATACTGCAATCCAACTGCAGCCTGGATGTTGCTCTTCATCACTGTTGTGAAATGAGCAAATATTTTTACCTGCAAGGTGGAGGGGGCGGAGTCGCTGGTGGCGGACCCGGCCGCGCTCCTGGGAATACTGGACACGAAGTATCTGGAGCCCTTGGGCACGGGCTGCCTGACCACCAGCTTTCCTTTCCTGGTCTCGGCGAGAAACAGACTGTACCAGTAGGCGTCGTTGGACACCAGAGTGGAATCCGCCACGGTGGAGTTCCGCTCGCTGATCACGCTGTTCCTGCAGGGAGGAGCCATATTGCCGGGCTTGACCTTCTGACACTTGAGCACGACGGTGACCGAGATGGTGATGAGCAGCAGGAAGGACACCGAGCCCAGACCGATGAGCAAATACAGGTTGAGGTCGGAGAAGATGTCGTATTCCGGAGGCGCCTCGCCGCCGTCCGAGTAGGCCTTGGCGGCCGTTTCCACCGTGGACAGCTTGATGGTGACCGTGGCGGAGAGAGCGGGCTCCCCGTTGTCCTTGGCGACCACCACCAGTCTCTGGTGGCGCCAGTCTTTGTAACTGAACATCCTGGTGGTGCGGATCTCGCCGTTGTACTGGTCCAGACTGAACAAGGAGGCGTCGCTCACCTGCAGGAACTGGTAGGTGATGCGAGAGTTGTGCACGGAATCCCCATCCAAGGCGATCACCTTGGCCACCAGAGAGCCTTTATCCGTGGATCTGGGGATCTTCTCCTCCACCGCCGAGCCGTGCGCCCGCCACGGAGAGACGATGACCGGAGCGTTGTCGTTCTGATCGGCCACCGCCACGCGGACGCTCGCGTTGCTGCTGAGCGGAGGAGAACCCGAGTCTCTGGCCTCGATGTGGAAAAGAAAGTCCTTCTCCATCTCGTAGTCGAAGGTCTTGAGCGCGTAAAGGTTGCCGTTCTCCGGGTTGATGGAGAACAGCATGGACATGGAGGTGTTGGCGATCTCCTTCTCCACAATGAAGTAAACCAGGTACTGGTTCTCGTGGAGGTCGGGGTCGAAGGCGCTGAGGGAAGTGAGCAAGGCGCCGGGAGCGTTATTCTCCGGCACGCGGATGCTATAGAAGGACTGAGGGAAGCGCGGCACGTTGTCGTTCACGTCCAGCAGCTGTAAGGTCACGGTTTCGTTGTCGCTTAACGGGGGCGAGCCTCTGTCCGTCACCGTGAAGGTGATGTCGTATTCCGCAACCTTCTCGCGGTCCAAGGGCTCCGAAACCACTAACTGGTAATAGTTGTCGGAGGACTCCCTCAGTCGGAAAGGCGTATCTGGTGGAATGTGAAGATCCACCAGTCCGTTGTCGCCCGAGTCCTTATCGCTCACGCTGACCACTGCTATCACCGTGTCCACAGCGATATTCTCACCGACCGGACTTTGGAAAGACTTGATCGATATTTCGGGGTGGTTGTCGTTCATATCTGTCACCTGTATCGTCACTTTACATTGACCAGATAACGATTTTAGCCCCTTATCACTTGCAATGACTTCCATTTCGAACATTTTGAAGTCTTCATAATTAATCATCTCCTTCACTCTGATTTCCCCATTTTCCCGATTCAAATGAAACACATTCTGCGTTCTCTCGGACGTGTACAAACTGTAAGAATAAAATACATCCGAATTGGAGCCTTCATCGAAGTCGGTGGCGTTCAGCTGAATGAGCAGACTGCCAATCGGGGAATTCTCCATCACTTCCACAAAGTATTTGCCTTGTTCAAATGACGGGGCGTTGTCATTGACGTCCAGGACTCGAACGATGATGCCGGCCGTGCCCGTGCGCGTGGGCACGCCACCGTCCACAGCAGTGAGGATGAGATGATGCTCAGCCTGCCGCTCTCTGTCCAGCACCTTTGTCAAAATCAAATCGGCGAACTTGGAGCCGTCTCTGCCCGTCTGAATTTCGATGTTAAAATGTTGGCTGGAGCTCAGGTGGTAGTCCTGCACGGAATTGACGCCGACGTCTGGGTCCACCGCATTATTCAGGGAGAATCTCTCTCCAACCGGGCTCGACTCGGATATGTCCAAATGCATGGTGCCTCGTCGAAAATGAGGAGCGTTATCATTAATGTCCGTGATTTCCACCTCAATGTTAAACATGCGAATTGGATCTTCAATCGCTGCGTCCAATTTCAGAAAACAGGACGTGGTCGTTTTTAGAGGACACAATAACTCCTCCCTATCTACTCTCTCCAAAATAAACAGCTCCCCCGTGTCCTTGTTGATCTCTAGATATTTTTTATTGGCGACCACGTCGATGCGCATTTTCCGCTTGTGCAGCGTCCTCGCGTCTAAGCCCAAATCGGACGCCAAATGTGCGACGACGGAACCTTCCTCCATTTCTTCGGGAACGGAGTAGTGGGTGACAGGCGACACCGTGTCCACGAACGCGCAGAGAAAGAGAAGCGTGGCCACTGGGCGCGTGGCGACGAACTTGCAGAAGCGGCGCGTCATCTTGATAATAAATCCTTTCAACGCGGCGAAAGGTGGACGCGTCGCTCTCCTGTCACACGAAGACGCACAACGGCGGAGGTCATAAAACGCGTTGGGTATTTTTTTTTTTCTTCTTCTCTCTTTTGGCCGAGCGACGTCTCACTATTGGCGCGTCTGTCTGATCCTCCGCCAATGAGACTTCGCGAAACCGGTGACGTCACCGGTGTGTGAGATTTTGTGGACAGCAGCGACGAAATTCGTTTCTTATGAGTCCTTACAACATTTTCAAAAACAAGGGAAAGTCATATTTGTACTTTTCAAAAGTCTACTGAGTCATTTGACTATTTTTTCATGAAGAAATAACGAAATGTTTTCAGATCCACTCTTTATCTAAAGTTCATTTAAATGATTAAACTTCAGAATGCTGAAAAATGGCATCCCAAAAGTAACATTATAATGTGCTCATCTCAATTTGCAACTCGTTTAAATTTGAGATTTGTTCAGCTTAATTCGTCCCATTGTCGTTTAGTAACCTTTAAAATACTAGACCTTTTTTTTTAATGTCGGGGTAATAACCATCAAGAAAGAAACTAATGTGAGATACAGTATGCCCTTCAATACTTGAAAAGTTAATCGCCCCCAAAAAAGGAATACCACTTCAGAAGAAAACTGCCACACTTTGCAGTTTGTACCATGCAGAAAACTTTGGCTGTGAGTGGGCCTCAGATGTCCATCCGTCCATCCGTCCACCCGTCCATCCATCCAATCATCCAATCTTCCAATCATCCATACATCTGTCCATCCATCCATCCAATCACCCATCCATCCAATCATCCAATCATCCATTCATCCGTCCATCCATCCAATCATCCAATCATCCATCCATCCCTTCATCCATCCATCCAATCATCCGTCCATCCATCCATCCGTCTGTCCATTCATCCATCCATCCATCCAATCATCCATCCATCCATCCAAGCATCCAATCATTGACCCATCTGTCCATCCATCCAATCATCCATCCATCCCATCCATCCAATCATCCAATCATCCAATCAGCCATCCATCCATCCATCCCTCCATCCATCCATCCATCCATCCAATCATCCAATCATCCATCCAATCATCCATCAATCCGTCCATCCATCCATCCATCCATCGGTCTGTCCATTCATCCATCCATCCAATAATCCATCCATCCAATCATCCAATCATCCATCCATCCAATCATCCATCCAATGATCCATCAATCCGTCCATCATCCATCCATCTGTCTGTCCATTCATCCATCCAATCATCCATCCATCCAAGCATCCAATCATTGACCCATCTGTCCATCCATCCAATCATCTATCCATCCAATCATCCACCCATCCATCCAATCATCCATCCAATCATCCACCCATCCGTCCATCCATCCATCCAATCATCCATCCAATCATCCATCCAACCATCCATCAATCCGTCCATCCATCCATCCGTCTGTCCATTCATCCATCCAATCATCCATCCATCCAATCAGCCATCCATCCATCCATCCCTCCATCCATCCATCCATCCATCCATTTTCATGAAGTCAAATCTGAAGGACAGCTTAAAGGCCATTCCACTTGTGTGCTAATATTTCAATGATATCCCAACACTGAGACGCGCTATAAACTTGAATAAACAAGCGTGTAACGGTGTGTAAAACATCAAGCGTTCCCGTGTGCGACCTCAATCGTGCTTGTGTTTGCATCGGAAGATACGCTTCAGTCATACGAAAGGCCACACAGTGCGATCAAAAGAGGACGAGTTTCCGTTTCAACTTGTTGTCGGCATCAGCCAAATTCAAGCCATGAAACCATCCATCTACTTGTATCGAGGCTAATCTTATGAATATCTCATATCAATCTAGAATATGTCAAGTGCAGAATGAGATATTCCGAACTATTTGTCCTTTCCAAAACATCTGTAAAGCTCTGTTTTGTGTGAGTGACAAAGGAGCTCAGTGTGCCACAACCACATAATATTCAACTTCCTTATTGGGATTTTGTTTCTTTTTGTTTTTGTTTGTTTTGACCTGCAACAATGCAAACATGCAATTATATGACGATGCAAACAATATGTACGAGTCCTGTTTCGTCGTTTGCGTCACGTTCTAGAACTTTCATACAACAATGAGTGTTTCTGCCGTTTCCATTGCAGAAGTGTGATTCCGAACCCGTCTGGGTTCCGTGGCACGCTCGCGTGCGGTTAGCGCAGAGGCGGGCGCCGTGGGAAAAAAATCCAGCACCGCTTCATTTGTCTGAACGTTACAAAATATCTTCGTTTCATCCATCTATGCCAGTGACATATAGTGACAGTTTTTTGTTTTTCCATGGCAGAAGGTACAATAAACCTGTGTATCGCGCTGTTGACATTCATTAAAAAAAAAAAAGAGTACGTCGCAGCTTCCAGCGAGTGTTTACTGTAAACTTTGTGTTCAGATAAACAGGCCCAGATTTCATCCAGAGAAAGTAACATTTGTAAGTAAATTTAGACGAGATCGTCATTATCTGACAATTCACACGTTTTGAGACGTTCTTGCTTGGTGGTGTGACATGAGATCTTTCTCATGTCAAATGGGTGCATTGGTGCAAATAAAGTTGCAAACGCACTGCGGATTATTTTAAGATTGGTCAAACCTTAATTCAACATGTCGATAGAGTCAAAAAGTCTATTTTATATTTATATATTGTTTAGTTCCCTTCCAACATATAAGGGTTGGATTATTGTTTTTAATTGATGGATATGCTATATACTGTAGTTCAAGATGAAATTGCATGACAATTTAAAAATCTCTTGAATTATAGCAAGATGGCGCTGCTTTTGTCACAAGTGGCTGAACTTCACTGAGGTGATCAGAAAGTGGCAGATGTTGACAGAGATTGTTGTCATACCTGCAAGGTGGAGGGGGCGGAGTCGCTGGTGGCGGACCCGGCCGCGCTCCTGGGAATACTGGACACGAAGTATCTGGAGCCCTTGGGCACGGGCTGCCTGACCACCAGCTTTCCTTTCCTGGTCTCGGCGAGAAACAGACTGTACCAGTAGGCGTCGTTGGACACCAGCGTGGAATCCGCCACGGTGGAGTTCCTCTCGCTGATCACGCTGTTCCTGCAGGGAGGAGCCATATTGCCGGGCTTGACCTTCTGACACTTGAGCACGACGGTGACCGAGATGGTGATGAGCAGCAGGAAGGACACCGAGCCCAGACCGATGAGCAAATACAGGTTGAGGTCGGAGAAGATGTCGTATTCCGGAGGCGCCTCGCCGCCGTCCGAGTAGGCCTTGGCGGCCGTTTCCACCGTGGACAGCTTGATGGTGACCGTGGCGGAGAGAGCGGGCTCCCCGTTGTCCTTGGCGACCACCACCAGTCTCTGGTGGCGCCAGTCTTTGTAACTGAACATCCTGGTGGTGCGGATCTCGCCGTTGTACTGGTCCAGACTGAACAAGGAGGCGTCGCTCACCTGCAGGAACTGGTAGGTGATGCGAGAGTTGTGCACGGAATCCCCATCCAAGGCGATCACCTTGGCCACCAGAGAGCCCTTTATCCGTGGATCTGGGGATCTTCTCCTCCACCGCCGAGCCGTGCGCCCGCCACGGGGAGACGATGACCGGAGCGTTGTCGTTCTGATCGGCCACCGCCACGCGGACGCTCGCGTTGCTGCTGAGCGGAGGAGAACCCGAGTCTCTGGCCTCGATGTGGAAAAGAAAGTCCTTCTCCATCTCGTAGTCGAAGGTCTTGAGCGCGTAAAGGTTGCCGTTCTCCGGGTTGATGGAGAACAGCATGGACATGGAGGTGTTGGCGATCTCCTTCTCCACAATGAAGTAAACCAGGTACTGGTTCTCGTGGAGGTCGGGGTCGAAGGCGCTGAGGGAAGTGAGCAAGGCGCCGGGAGCGTTATTCTCCGGCACGCGGATGCTATAGAAGGACTGAGGGAAGCGCGGCACGTTGTCGTTCACGTCCAGCAGCTGTAAGGTCACGGTTTCGTTGTCGCTTAACGGGGGCGAGCCTCTGTCCGTCACCGTGAAGGTGATGTCGTATTCCGCAACCTTCTCGCGGTCCAAGGGCTCCGAAACCACTAACTGGTAATAGTTGTCGGAGGACTCCCTCAGTCGGAAAGGCGTATCTGGTGGAATGTGAAGATCCACCAGTCCGTTGTCGCCCGAGTCCTTATCGCTCACGCTGACCACTGCTATCACCGTGTCCACAGCGATGTTCTCACCGACCGGACTTTGGAAAGACTTGATCGATATTTCGGGGTGGTTGTCGTTCATGTCCTCGACTTGAATTTTGATTGTACACTGGCCTGATAAACGATTGACTCCTTTGTCTGCTGCTATGACTTCCATATCATAAATCCGAAAGTCTTCGTAATTCAACATTCCCTTCACAGTAATCTCACCCGTCGAAGGATTTAAATGAAAAGTCTCTTGTGTTTTCTCAGGTGTGTATAAACTGTATGAATATGTTAAATCCGAATTGGAGCCCTCATCCAAGTCGGTAGCATTTAGATCAATAACCAGGCTTCCAATAGGAGAATTTTCCATTATTTTGACACTGTAGACAGACTTGTCAAACACAGGGGCGTTATCGTTAGTGTCTAATACCCGAACTATAATTTTGGCAGTCCCAGAACGCGGAGGTGCACCGCCATCTACTGCCGTTAGTATTAAATTGTGCACAGGCTGCTGCTCCCGGTCTAATGTCTTCTTTAGGATTAATTCTGCAACCTTGTCCCCTTCCCTCCCCGTCTGAACCTCGATATTAAAATGCTCACTTTCACTCAGATGATATGTTTTCACTGTATTACTTCCAACGTCCGGATCAACTGCGTTGCTTAAAGAGAATCTCTCTCCTTTTGATGTCGATTCGGAAATGTCCAAATGAATGGCGTCTCGTCTGAACTGCGGGGCGTTGTCATTCATGTCCATGATTTCAACTTCGATGTTAAATATTCTAACAGGGTTTTCTAGAATCACTTCTAGTCTCAAATAGCAAGAAGCAGTCGACTTTAGTTGGACAATATTTCCCTGTCAATCTTCTCCACGATGAAGAGCTCCCCGGTGTCTTTGTTGACCTCCAGATATTTTTTGTTTGCAATAATGTCCAGACGCATCTTCCTCTGCTTCAGCGTTTTCACATCCAATCCCAGATCGGCAGCGAGGTTGGCAACAACCGATCCCGCTTTCATTTCCTCCGGTATGGAATAATGGGTCACGGAGGTGGCTATTTGATGAACGGAAGAGAGGAGGAAAAGAAGAACGAGCAGCACGCACCTTTGCCGTGGCTGCGTGAAGACAATGGACCTCATTGTTCTCCTGCGCGCTCACTGCACCTCAGTCGACGTCCGAATGCGCCTTTTGGCCACTCCAATTTCGGCGTCGAAAGGAGTCCAAAACACGGCTTTGCAAATATAGTCCAGATAATAGTCGACAGGAAAAAAACGAGCGCATTGACGGAGGTGCTTTTCACCACTGTCAAGTCGTCCAGCTTATTGAAGAACCGTCCAATGGCGATCGAGGGTCTGTGATGACGATGTGAATGTGAAAAAGAAAAAAACAGCGCCGCCGTGAGGTTGTTCTGATCCATCACGACCACGATCAACTATTTTCATGCATATCTTCTGGATTGATCAAATGCGAATGTCCTATTTGGTTTTTTTCCATTTAAACTTATTTTTTTATTGTTTATACTTATCTTTAACTTTCTCGTGTTTTTGTTCGATTCGTATTGACGTGCAGCACTTTGTTACAGCTGCTTTATCTTTAAAGTACTCAAAAATAGAACAGAGTTGAGTGAAGTCCAAAAATATTTTTTGACCACTAGGGGGAGCTGTGGCACGACACATTCCGACCACCGTCGTCGTGTGGTCAGCAATGTGAACTTTGACCAGAACGCACTAATTGACACACTGAGATATGAGAAAGGGGCTGCAACTTAGTGAGGCGCCCTTGAGCAAGGCACTAAAGTCCCCCACATTCTCCTCAGGCCAGAAGATGTGCCACTCTTGTATTGTGTGCTGACTGTGTTCACATATGTGACAGTTCCATGTGAAAGCCAATGAAAAAAATATGCATGTACACAACTTCCCCAAAAAAATCGAGTCATCCTGATCAAATGTATAGTAAAAATTCCACTGGCCTAATTTTCGCAATTCATTGTCATACTTTTACACAGATCTGACCAATTAAAGATGAGGTCACGTGACTGACATGTCTCACATATTGATCCGCTCTCTGTCTGAATGATTACAATCACAACACGTCCACTTTTATGCTTCGTTTTTCAAGCGGAGTTACACGAAAACACGATCAAGACGGCACAACTTTATGCACGTTAGCGTTGCGAGCAAAGGCGGTTGTGAGCGGGCGTCCCCATCCTCGATTCCCCCGATGCCCACCGTGCACGCAACTCATTGGCAGCGCATGTTTGGAGTTAGTGGTCTCACGTGTTGATGTGTTGCTGTGCATCGTGCAACGAATAAAGTGAAAACACTTGAATTGAAAACATTGACAAATTGAACATGAGATATATTACAAGTGGGACGTTCTTCAAATGGACACAAAATTAAACAGCAATTTTCTGTTGAAAAATACTTTTTACGCGCAATACAAAAAAAAAAAAGGGTGTCCTATCATCAAAACGTTCTTTTGGTGACATTAGAGAATAAAATAATAAATGACAAAAATGAGGGCTGAACCTTTGAATTTGTGAAGTCGCGCTCCAGTTCATTTTATACGTCGCTGTCGTGAAACTGAAAGACTTCCGCAAAAGGCAACAGAAAGTCCTCGATTATTGCGCTCCCGTGCAACCTCCTCCATGCTTGATCCTTGCTCCTCGATGTTCCTTAATATGTCGGGGTGAGAACAATTTCGGGGTCGCGGTCGACGCGTCGAAGAGCGAAGGGAGAAGGAAGGTTGCAATTCCGAGACATGAGAGCCGCCCAGAAGCAAAGTATTCATGATGTGCAGCATGACACAAGCAACAACGGCGTGGGACTCGACCCTGACCTCACATTCAGTCGATGTTTACCTAACAAATTACGAAAAAGAATGACAGTGGCTATAAAAAGTCTACACACCCCTGTTCCAATGTCCCTTTTTTGTGTCTTTCAAAATGTTTTCCATCACTATTGTGACCTGGATTCTAAAAACAGATGAACTTTATTTGAAATTAAGGAGAGACACTTTCAACGGTGGCATGAGTGTGTTGACTCCCATTTAATGAGTTGGAACCTGATTGGTTACTTAATAACGCAGTAACTTCCCCAGTTATACGAGGGTGTGCACACTTGTGCAACCACATTATCGCAGTTATTTTCATTTCCCCACTAAAAAATATAAGCAAAATTTCAACCGTGTTGTATCGGTAAAAAAAAACTTTTGTGGGAGAAGACGTTTTGAAATTACACTATATTGACAAAAGTATTCGCTCACCTTCCTCAACTGATTGATTTGATTTTAAGTGAATGTTTAGGAATGAGTTTATGGGAATTTTTGCCCCTTCTTCTAGGAGCATATTTGGGAGGTCGCACACTGATGTTTGACGAGAAGGCCTGGCTCACTGTCCACTCGAAATCAACCCAAAGGTGTTCTATGAGGTTGAGGTCAGGGTTCTGTACAGGCCAGTCAAGTTTATCCATCCCAAAATATCTCATCCGTGTCTTGATGGACCTTGCTTTGGGCACTGGTGCACAGACGTGTTGGAACAGGAAGGGATAATCCCCAAACTATTTGACTATCCAAAGCCTCTCAGTATGCGGAAGCATTCACAGTTCCTTTCACTGGAACTCAGGAGTTAATATTTTGGACATTTCCAACTTTGTGGCACCACTTTGGAGACGGCCCCTTGCTGTTCCAACACGACTGTGCATCAGTGGACAAATCGAGGTTCATAAAGACCCGGATGAGAGAGTTTGATGAAGATGAACTTGACTGGCCTGCACAATCCTGACCTCAACCCGATAGAACACTTTTGGATGAATTACAGTGAAGACTGAGAGCCAAGCCTTCTTGTCCAACATCAGTGTGTAAACTCACAAATGCGCGGCTGGAAAAATTGTCATAAATACCCAAAACCACACTCCAAAACCTTGTGGAAAGCTTTTCAGGAAGAGTTTAAGATGCTATAACTGCAGAGGGTGGACTGATGTCAAATGAAAACCTATGGATTAAGAATGGGATGTCACTTAAATTCATATATGGCAGGTGAGCGAATACCTTTGGCAATAAAGTGTATCTGTCTTGGTCTCATATTGAATAAATCACAAAAACCTGACATGAGAACAGGGGTGTATCGACTTTTTATATCCACCGTAAAGACATGAGTGAATGGCTAAAACTCAGTGAGGTGCCCTTGAGCAAGGCGCGAATGGACCTCATGGTCTTCTCAGAACAGAGAAGGTAACGCATCACTTTGGGGTGTCACTCAAACTGTATGTTTGCTGCGTTCACATATTTGACGAGTTTCGTGTGGAGGTCAATGATCAAATGTACGTCGCATTGAAAGGAGAAGGAATTTTAAGTGCCACGTTATGAAACTACCATGGTGAAGCTCTAGACAAGTCAACCATTTAACATTTCAACTAAATCTTCCACTGACAAAATGTATGCAGTTGAGGCATACCTGCAAGGTGGAGGGGGCGGAGTCGCTGGTGGCGGACCCGGCCGCGCTCCTGGGAATACTGGACACGAAGTATCTGGAGCCCTTGGGCACGGGCTGCCTGACCACCAGCTTTCCTTTCCTGGTCTCGGCTAGAAACAGACTGTACCAGTAGGCGTCGTTGGACACCAGAGTGGAATCCGCCACGGTGGAGTTCCTCTCGCTGATCACGCTGTTCCTGCAGGGAGGAGCCATATTGCCGGGCTTGACCTTCTGACACTTGAGCACGACGGTGACCGAGATGGTGATGAGCAGCAGGAAGGACACCGAGCCCAGACCGATGAGCAAATACAGGTTGAGGTCGGAGAAGATGTCGTATTCCGGAGGCGCCTCGCCGCCGTCCGAGTAGGCCTTGGCGGCCGTTTCCACCGTGGACAGCTTGATGGTGACCGTGGCGGAGAGAGCGGGCTCCCCGTTGTCCTTGGCGACCACCACCAGTCTCTGGTGGCGCCAGTCTTTGTAACTGAACATCCTGGTGGTGCGGATCTCGCCGTTGTACTGGTCCAGACTGAACAAGGAGGCGTCGCTCACCTGCAGGAACTGGTAGGTGATGCGAGAGTTGTGCACGGAATCCCCATCCAAGGCGATCACCTTGGCCACCAGAGAGCCTTTATCCGTGGATCTGGGGATCTTCTCCTCCACCGCCGAGCCGTGCGCCCGCCACGGAGAAACGATGACCGGAGCGTTGTCGTTCTGATCGGCCACCGCCACGCGGACGCTCGCGTTGCTGCTGAGCGGAGGAGAACCCGAGTCTCTGGCCTCGATGTGGAAAAGAAAGTCCTTCTCCATCTCGTAGTCGAAGGTCTTGAGCGCGTAAAGGTTGCCGTTCTCCGGGTTGATGGAGAACAGCATGGACATGGAGGTGTTGGCGATCTCCTTCTCCACAATGAAGTAAACCAGGTACTGGTTCTCGTGGAGGTCGGGGTCGAAGGCGCTGAGGGAAGTGAGCAACGCGCCGGGAGCGTTATTCTCCGGCACGCGGATGCTATAGAAGGACTGAGGGAAGCGCGGCACGTTGTCGTTCACGTCCAGCAGCTGTAAGGTCACGGTTTCGTTGTCGCTTAACGGGGGCGAGCCTCTGTCCGTCACCGTGAAGGTGATGTCGTATTCCGCAACCTTCTCGCGGTCCAAGGGCTCCGAAACCACTAACTGGTAATAGTTGTCGGAGGACTCCCTCAGTCGGAAAGGCGTATCTGGTGGAATGTGAAGATCCACCAGTCCGTTGTCGCCCGAGTCCTTATCGCTCACGCTGACCACTGCTATCACCGTGTCCACAGCGATATTCTCACCGACCGGACTTTGGAAAGACTTGATCGATATTTCGGGGTGGTTGTCGTTCATGTCCTGGACTTGAATTTTGATTGTACACTGGCCTGATAAACGATTGACTCCTTTGTCTGCTGCTATGACTTCCATATCATAAATCCGAAAGTCTTCGTAATTCAACATTCCCTTCACAGTAATCTCACCCGTCGAAGGATTTAAATGAAAAGTCTCTTGTGTTTTCTCAGGTGTGTATAAACTGTATGAATATGTTAAATCCGAATTGGAGCCCTCATCCAAGTCGGTAGCATTTAGATCAATAACCAGGCTTCCAATAGGAGAATTTTCCATTATTTTGACACTGTAGACAGACTTGTCAAACAAAGGGGCGTTATCGTTGTTGTCTAAAACATGAACAATAATACTCGCTGTGCCAGAACGCGGGGGCGCACCGCCATCTACTGCCGTCAGTATTAAATTGTGCACAGCCTGCTGCTCCCGGTCTAATGTCTTCTTTAATATCAAATCTGCGAGTTTTGTTCCTTCCCTCCCCGTCTGAACCTCGATATTAAAATGCTCACTTTCACTCAGATGATATGTTTTCACTGTATTACTTCCAACGTCCGGATCAACTGCATTGCTGAGAGAGAATCTCTCGCCTTTTGATGTCGATTCGGAAATGTCCAAATGAATGGCGTCTCTCCGGAATTGAGGGGCGTTGTCGTTCATGTCCATGATTTCAACTTCGATGTTAAAAATTCTTAACGGGTTTTCCAGAATCACTTCAAGTCTCAGATAACATGAGGCTGACGACTTTGTCGTGCATATGTGTTCCCTGTCAATCTTCTCCACGATGAAGAGCTCCCCGCTGTCTTTGTTGACCTCCAGATATTTTTTGTTTGAAATAATGTCGAGACGCATCTTCCTCTGCTTCAGCGTTTTCACATCCAATCCCAGATCGGCAGCGAGGTTGGCAACAACCGATCCCTCTTTCATTTCCTCCGGTATGGAATAATGGGTCACGGAGGTGGCTATTTGATGAACGGAAGAGAGGAGGAAAAGAAGAACGAGCAGCACGCACCTTTGCCGTGGCTGCGTGAAGACAATGGACCTCATTGTTCTCCTGCGCGCTCACTGCAACTCAGTCGACGTCCGAATGCGCCTTTTGGCCACTCCAATTTCGGCGTCGAAAGCAGTCCAAAACACGGCTTTGCAAATGTAGTCCAGATAATAGTCGACAGGAAAAAACCGAGCGCATTGACGGAGGTGCTTTTCACCACTGTCAAGTCGTCCAGCTTATTGAAGAACCGTCCAATGGCGATCGAGGGTCTGTGATGACGATGTGAATGTGAAAAAGAAAAAACAGCGCCGCCGTGACGTTGTTGTGATACATCACGACCACGATCAACTATTTTCATGCATATCTTCTGTATAATTTGATTAAATGAGAATGCCCTATTTGTTTCCTTTCTAACTTCATTTTGGATTGTTTGTACTTGTTATTTTTAATTGTCTCGTGCTTTTTGTTCGATTCGTATTGACGTGCAGCGCTTTGTTTCAGCTGCTTTGTTTTTAAAGTGCTCTATCAGTAAAAACTGCGGTCGAGTTGCGCAAAGTCCGAATATATATTTTGACCACTAGGGGCAGCTGTGGCACGACACACTCCAGCCACAGTCGTCGTGTGCTTCCGCCGTGTGAGCAAGTAGGTCCACAACTTTGAAAAGGAGAAAAAAAAAAATAATAATAAAAAAAAGAAATGCCATGTTACTAAGTCAACATGGTGAAGCTCCACAACAAACCAAGTAATCCTTACAATATTTTAAGCAAACATTCCACTGTAATCCTCACAATATTTGAAGTTCACTGACGAAACAGGGAAATCAGTTTCGCTCTGCGTGGTCATTTTACAGAGACATCAAGTAGACATGAAGACAACTATTGGCGTCTCACAAATCAGTCTGCTCCGTTTCGGAATGTTTCAAATCATAGCACATGTCCACTTGTATGCTTTATGTTTGATGTGTAATTCGAGACACGTGAAACGTGATCAACAGCGTCACTCCAACTGCATGTTCCTGTCAGTGCCTGTTCCTGAGATGATGGTGAGCGGGCTTCTCCAGCCTCATTTGCAGCGCATGTGTGGGACTGACTTGTGAGATTGAGATGTTGCTGTGTGTCATGCGGCAAATAAAGTGCAATGACTCGCATTCCAAACGTTGGCAAATTGAACAGGAGATATTCACATTACAATTGAGCTATTGTTCAAACGGACGTAAGCAAATGAAACAGCAGTTTCGTTTTTAAAAACGTGGACTATCCTTGAAACTTTCTTTGAGGGACAATAGAGAGTCAACCCTGACCTCGCATTCAGTCGATGTTTACCTAACGCACTACGAAAAAGAATGACGGTGGCTATAAAAAGTCTACACACCCCTGCTCAAATGCCACATTTTTGTGTCTTTCGAAACGTTTTCCGTCAAGGTTGTGACCAAAATATGAGAACAGCTGAACTTTGTTTGGGATTAGGCAGATGCACTTTCAATGGTTGCCGGTGTGCGCCGACTCCCATTTAACACGAGTTGGAACCTGATTGGTTAATTCTGAACACAGCAACATTACCAGTTACAGTCCCCTCCAAAAGTATTGAAACGCCAAGGTCAATTCCTTTGTTGTTCTTGTATACTGAAGACATTTGGGCTTCAGATCAAAAGATGAATATGTGAAATGTTCAGAATTCCAGCTTTTATTTCGTGGTATTTACATCGAGATGTTAAAAAAACTCAGGACAGAGCATCTTTTGTTTGAAGCCACCCACTTTTCAAGTGAGCAAAAGTATTGAAGCATGTGACCTATGGGTGTTTCTAGTTGCTCAGGTGTTGCCTTTTTGATTGATTGCTTAACCATTAGGTAGGGCTCGTTTTTGGCTTTGGGTTTCACCTGTGAAAACTGCATTTGCTGTTCAGAAAACATGAAGACCACAGAGCTGTCTATGAGAGAAAAGCAAATACTTTTGAAGCTGAGAGAAGAGGAAAAATCGATCAGAGCTACTGAACAAACATTGGACATAACCAATGCAACAATTTGGAATGTCCTGAAAAAGAAAGAAACTACTGGTGTACTGAGCAACTGACATCGAACAGGTCGACCAAGGGTATCGACAGCAGTTGATGACAGAAGCATTGTGAGAGCTGTGAAGAAACACCCAAAGACAACCGTCAGTGACATCACTGCCAACATCCACGGGGCAGGGGTGAAGGTATCACGATCCACTGTTACAAGAAGACTTGGGGAGAAGAAACATACAGGGCGTACCACAAGATGCTAACCAACCAGAAGCTCATCTGTGAAGCACGGTGGAGGTCATGTCATGGCTTGGGCTTGCATGGCTGCTTATGGAACGGGCTCACTAGTCTTTATTTATGATGTAACGATGATGATGATGTGATGGGAGCAGCAGAATGAATTCTGAAGCCTACAAAACCATTTTGTCTGGCAATTTACAGAAAAATGCATCCAAACTAATCGGGAGAAGCTTCTTCATGCAACAAGACAATGACCCAAAACACACTGCCAACACAACAAAGGACTTTATCAGAGGGAAAAAGTGGAACGTCTTTGACTGGCCAAGTCAATCACCAGACTTTAACCCAAAAGAGCATGCATTTTACCTACTGAACAGAAGGCTGAAGGGAGAAACCTACAGAACCAAACAAGAACCGAAAGAGGCCGCAGAAAAGGCCTGGAAAAGCATTTCAAATGAAGAATGCGACAGACAGCCTGGTGAAGTCAATGGGTGGCAGGCTTGATGCAGTTATTGCAAGTAAGGGTTACGCCACCAAATAGTGAATGTTATTCACTTGAAGTTCATTGAATCATGTCTGTTCCAATGCTTTTGCTCACTTGAAAAGTGGGTGGCTTCAAACAAAAGGTGCTCTGTCCTGAGTTGTTCAACACATCGAGATGTAAATATGATGAAATGAAGGCTGGAATTCTGAACTTTTGTCTCATGATCATCTTTTCATCTGAAACCCAAATGTCTTCAGAATACAACAAAAACAAAGGAATGGACTTTGCCGTTCCAATGCTTTTGAACGGGACTGTATTATGTGGGTGTGAACACTTGTGCAACTACATTATCTCAGGTGTTTATTTTTACTTCCCCACTCAAATATAATTCATTTTTTGACTGAGTTGTAAAGGTTAAATATCATACTAATGGTGTAAAATGTTTGGTAATTACTGTTTCCGTCCATCTGAGTCTCATATTTTCAAAATGACAAAAACCTGACATTTGAACCGGGGTGTGTAGACCTTTTATCCACTGTAGAAATATGAGTAAGTGGCTAAAACTCAAGAGAGGTGCCCTTGAACAAGGCACGAATGGACCTCACGGTCTCCTCAGAACAGAGAAGGTAACACATCACTTTGGGGTGTCACTCAAACTGTATGTTTGCTGCGTTCACATATTTGACGAGTTTCATGTGGAGGTCAATGATCAAATATACGTAGCATTGAAAGGAGAAGGAATTTTAAGTGCCAGTTTATGAAACTACCATGGTGAGACTCTAGACAAGTAAACCATTTAACATTTCAACTAAATCTTCCACTGACAAAATGTATGCAGTTGAGGCATACCTGCAAGGTGGAGGGGGCGGAGTCGCTGGTGGCGGACCCGGCCGCGCTCCTGGGAATACTGGACACGAAGTATCTGGAGCCCTTGGGCACGGGCTGCCTGACCACCAGCTTTCCTTTCCTGGTCTCGGCGAGAAACAGACTGTACCAGTAGGCGTCGTTGGACACCAGAGTGGAATCCGCCACGGTGGAGTTCCGCTCGCTGATCACGCTGTTCCTGCAGGGAGGAGCCATATTGCCGGGCTTGACCTTCTGACACTTGAGCACGACGGTGACCGAGATGGTGATGAGCAGCAGGAAGGACACCGAGCCCAGACCGATGAGCAAATACAGGTTGAGGTCGGAGAAGATGTCGTATTCCGGAGGCGCCTCGCCGCCGTCCGAGTAGGCCTTGGCGGCCGTTTCCACCGTGGACAGCTTGATGGTGACCGTGGCAGAGAGAGCGGGATCCCCGTTGTCCTTGGCGACCACCACCAGTCTCTGGTGGCGCCAGTCTTTGTAACTGAACATCCTGGTGGTGCGGATCTCGCCGTTGTACTGGTCCAGACTGAACAAGGAGGCGTCGCTCACCTGCAGGAACTGGTAGGTGATGCGAGAGTTGTGCACGGAATCCCCATCCAAGGCGATCACCTTGGCCACCAGAGAGCCTTTATCCGTGGATCTGGGGATCTTCTCCTCCACCGCCGAGCCGTGCGCCCGCCACGGAGAAACGATGACCGGAGCGTTGTCGTTCTGATCGGCCACCGCCACGCGGACGCTCGCGTTGCTGCTGAGCGGAGGAGAACCCGAGTCTCTGGCCTCGATGTGGAAAAGAAAGTCCTTCTCCATCTCGTAGTCGAAGGTCTTGAGCGCGTAAAGGTTGCCGTTCTCCGGGTTGATGGAGAACAGCATGGACATGGAAGTGTTGGCGATCTCCTTCTCCACAATGAAGTAAACCAGGTACTGGTTCTCGTGGAGGTCGGGGTCGAAGGCGCTGAGGGAAGTGAGCAAGGCGCCGGGAGCGTTATTCTCCGGCACGCGGATGCTATAGAAGGACTGAGGGAAGCGCGGCACGTTGTCGTTCACGTCCAGCAGCTGTAAGGTCACGGTTTCGTTGTCGCTTAACGGGGGCGAGCCTCTGTCCGTCACCGTGAAGGTGATGTCGTATTCCGCAACCTTCTCGCGGTCCAAGGGCTCCGAAACCACTAACTGGTAATAGTTGTCGGAGGACTCCCTCAGTCGGAAAGGCGTATCTGGTGGAATGTGAAGATCCACCAGTCCGTTGTCGCCCGAGTCCTTATCGCTCACGCTGACCACTGCTATCACCGTGTCCACAGCGATATTCTCACTGACCGGACTTTGGAAAGACTTGATCGATATTTCGGGGTGGTTGTCGTTCATGTCCTCGACTTGAATTTTGATTGTACACTGGCCTGATAAACGATTGACTCCTTTGTCTGCTGCTATGACTTCCATATCATAAATCCGAAAGTCTTCGTAATTCAACATTCCCTTCACAGTAATCTCACCCGTCGAAGGATTTAAATGAAAAGTCTCTTGTGTTTTCTCAGCTGTGTATAAACTGTATGAATATGTTAAATCCGAATTGGAGCCCTCATCCAAGTCGGTAGCATTTAGATCAATAACAAGGCTTCCAATAGGAGAATTTTCCATTATTTTGACACTGTAGATAGACTTGTCAAACAAAGGGGCGTTATCGTTGTTGTCTAATACCTGAACTATAATTTTGGCAGTCCCAGAACGCGGAGGTTTACCGCCATCTACTGCCGTTAATACCAAATTATGCACAGCCTGCTGCTCTCGGTCTAACGTGTCTTTTAATATTAATTCAGCAAATTTGGACCCATCTCTCCCTGTTAGAACTTCGATGTCAAATGTATCACTTTCCCGCAGACGATATGTTTTTACTGTATTACTGCCAACGTCGGGATCGACGGCATTGCTGAGAGAGAATCTCTCTCCTTTCGGAGTAGATTCAGATACATCCAAGTGAATGGCGTCTCTCCTAAATTGAGGGGCGTTGTCGTTCATGTCCATTATTTCCACCTCGATGTTAAAAATTCGCACAGGATTTTCCAAAATCACCTCCAGTTTAAGATAACATGAGGCTGATGATTTAGAAGGACAAAGGATTTCCCTGTCAATTTTCTCCACAATGTACAGCTCACCAGTCTCCGTTTTCACGTCCAGATATCTCTTATTTGCAATAATATCCAGCCGCATCTTCCTCTTGTTTAGTGTTTTAACGTCCAAGCTCAGATCGTTTGCGATGTTGGCAACTATTGTTCCTTCCTTCATTTCTTCAGGGATGGAATAATGGGTGACTGAAGCCGGTGCGCGAGGAACAAAGGCAAGGAGCACAAAGAGCAGCACGTACCTCTTCAGAGAACTCATCAGTAAAACGGACCCCATTGTTGCGTGCCGTTCCAGATGACTTCAGCTCAGACACATTATTTGGAATCCCATAATGTCATTTCGCTCACACGGTCTCAAACTCCAATAGCCTTAAATTTCACCCTCTTAGCTGCTAGAAGGTAATTGTCTCGTTCCTCTTCCGATGGGTCCGATCTCAGAGTGAACAACTGCGCGGTGTTTTTTTTTTTTTTTTTTTTTTTCCCCCCCGTCCGCCCTGACAGAGACGCATCAGTGTCATGGCGTCACGGGCTGTTGTTCTCTTAGTCAAACAGCGCCTCCCTTTGTTTTCCCAACACTTAACAAGTGAAATAAGTGAAATGGTGAAAGTGAAATTGATGCTAACATACCGTATTTTAAATTAAAATTATTATAATCTGCTGATACCTGTTATATATCTTTTTTTTTTAGATCATTTGTGATAAAATTGCAAACTAAAATACATTTGCACTTTAAAAAATGACAGCCAGTTTTTGAGAAAATTGACACATACCTGCAAGGTGGAGGGGGCGGAGTCGCTGGTGGCGGACCCGGCCGCGCTCCTGGGAATACTGGACACGAAGTATCTGGAGCCCTTGGGCACGGGCTGCCTGACCACCAGCTTTCCTTTCCTGGTCTCGGCGAGAAACAGACTGTACCAGTAGGCGTCGTTGGACACCAGAGTGGAATCCGCCACGGTGGAGTTCCGCTCGCTGATCACGCTGTTCCTGCAGGGAGGAGCCATATTGCCGGGCTTGACCTTCTGACACTTGAGCACGACGGTGACCGAGATGGTGATGAGCAGCAGGAAGGACACCGAGCCCAGACCGATGAGCAAATACAGGTTGAGGTCGGAGAAGATGTCGTATTCCGGAGGCGCCTCGCCGCCGTCCGAGTAGGCCTTGGCGGCCGTTTCCACCGTGGACAGCTTGATGGTGACCGTGGCGGAGAGAGCGGGCTCCCCGTTGTCCTTGGCGACCACCACCAGTCTCTGGTGGCGCCAGTCTTTGTAACTGAACATCCTGGTGGTGCGGATCTCGCCGTTGTACTGGTCCAGACTGAACAAGGAGGCGTCGCTCACCTGCAGGAACTGGTAGGTGATGCGAGAGTTGTGCACGGAATCCCCATCCAAGGCGATCACCTTGGCCACCAGAGAGCCTTTATCCGTGGATCTGGGGATCTTCTCCTCCACCGCCGAGCCGTGCGCCCGCCACGGGGAGACGATGACCGGAGCGTTGTCGTTCTGATCGGCCACCGCCACGCGGACGCTCGCGTTGCTGCTGAGCGGAGGAGAACCCGAGTCTCTGGCCTCGATGTGGAAAAGAAAGTCCTTCTCCATCTCGTAGTCGAAGGTCTTGAGCGCGTAAAGGTTGCCGTTCTCCGGGTTGATGGAGAACAGCATGGACATGGAGGTGTTGGCGATCTCCTTCTCCACAATGAAGTAAACCAGGTACTGGTTCTCGTGGAGGTCGGGGTCGAAGGCGCTGAGGGAAGTGAGCAAGGCGCCGGGAGCGTTATTCTCCGGCACGCGGATGCTATAGAAGGACTGAGGGAAGCGCGGCACGTTGTCGTTCACGTCCAGCAGCTGTAAGGTCACGGTTTCGTTGTCGCTTAACGGGGGCGAGCCTCTGTCCGTCACCGTGAAGGTGATGTCGTATTCCGCAACCTTCTCGCGGTCCAAGGGCTCCGAAACCACTAACTGGTAATAGTTGTCGGAGGACTCCCTCAGTCGGAAAGGCGTATCTGGTGGAATGTGAAGATCCACCAGTCCGTTGTCGCCCGAGTCCTTATCGCTCACGCTGACCACTGCTATCACCGTGTCCACAGCGATATTCTCACCGACCGGACTTTGGAAAGACTTGATCGATATTTCGGGGTGGTTGTCGTTCATGTCCTGGACTTGAATTTTGATTGTACACTGGCCTGATAAACGATTGACTCCTTTGTCTGCTGCTATGACTTCCATATCATAAATCCGAACGTCTTCGTAATTCAACATTCCCTTCACAGTAATCTCACCCGTCGAAGGATTCAAATGAAAAGTCTCTTGTGTTTTCTCAGCTGTGTATAAACTGTATGAATATGTTAAATCCGAATTGGAGCCCTCATCCAAGTCGGTAGCATTTAGATCAATAACCAGGCTTCCAATCGGAGAATTTTCCATTATTTTGACACTGTAGACAGACTTGTCAAACACAGGGGCGTTATCGTTAGTGTCTAATACCCGAACTATAATTTTGGCAGTTCCAGAACGCGGAGGCGCACCGCCATCTACTGCCGTCAGTATTAAATTGTGCACAGCCTGCTGCTCCCGGTCTAATGTCTTCTTTAGGATTAATTCGGCAAACCTTGACCCATCTCTTCCACCCTGAACCTCGATATTAAAATGTTCACTTTCACTCAGATGATATGTTTTCACTGTATTACTTCCAACGTCCGGATCAACTGCATTGCTGAGAGAGAATCTCTCTCCTTTTGATGTCGATTCGGAAATGTCCAAATGAATGGCGTCTCTCCGAAATTGAGGGGCGTTGTCGTTCATGTCTAATATTTCCACTTCAATATTAAATATTCGCACAGGATTTTCTAAAATCACCTCAAGTCTCAAATAGCAAGATGCAGACGATTTAGTGGGACAATATTCCCTGTCAATCTTCTCCACGATGAAGAGCTCCCCGGTGTCTTTGTTGACCTCCAGATATTTTTTGTTTGCAATAATGTCCAGACGCATCTTCCTCTGCTTCAGCGTTTTCACATCCAATCCCAGATCGGCAGCGAGGTTGGCAACAACCGATCCCGCTTTCATTTCCTCCGGTATGGAATAATGGGTCACGGAGGTGGATATTTGATGAACGGAAGAGAGGAGGAAAAGAAGAACGAGCAGCACGCACCTTTGCCGTGGCTGCATGAAGACAATGGACCTCATTGTTCTCCTGCGCGCTCACTGCACCTCAGTCGACGTCCGAATGCGCCTTTTGGCCACTCCAATTTCGGCGTCGAAAGGAGTCCAAAACACGGCTTTGCAAATATAGTCCAGATAATAGTCGACAGGAAAAAAACGAGCGCATTGACGGAGGTGCTTTTCACCACTGTCAAGTCGTCCAGCTTATTGAAGAACCGTCCAATGGCGATCGAGGGTCTGTGATGACGATGTGAATGTGAAAAAGAAAAAAACAGCGCCGCCGTGAGGTTGTTCTGATCCATCACGACCACGATCAACTATTTTCATGCATATCTTCTGGATTGATCAAATGCGAATGTCCTATTTGGTTTTTTTCCATTTAAACTTATTTTTTTATTGTTTATACTTATCTTTAACTTTCTCGTGTTTTTGTTCGATTCGTATTGACGTGCAGCACTTTGTTACAGCTGCTTTATCTTTAAAGTACTCAAAAATAGAACAGAGTTGAGTGAAGTCCAAAAATATTTTTTGACCACTAGGGGGAGCTGTGGCACGACACATTCCGACCACCGTCGTCGTGTGGTCAGCAACGTGAACTTTGACCAGAACGCACTAATTGACACACTGAGATATGAGAAAGGGGCTGCAACTTAGTGAGGCGCCCTTGAGCAAGGCACTAAAGTCCCCCACATTCTCCTCAGGCCAGAAGATGTGCCACTCTTGTATTGTGTGCTGACTGTGTTCACATATGTGACAGTTCCATGTGAAAGCCAATGAAAAAAATATGCATGTACACAACTTCCCCAAAAAAATCGAGTCATCCTGATCAAATGTATAGTAAAAATTCCACTGGCCTAATTTTCGCAATTCATTGTCATACTTTTACACAGATCTGACCAATTAAAGATGAGGTCACGTGACTGACATGTCTCACACATTGATCCGCTCTCTGTCTGAATGATTACAATCACAACACGTCCACTTTTATGCTTCGTTTTTCAAGCGGAGTTACACGAAAACACGATCAAGACGGCACAACTTTATGCACGTTAGCGTTGCGAGCAAAGGCGGTTGTGAGCGGGCGTCCCCATCCTCGATTCCCCCGATGCCCACCGTGCACGCAACTCATTGGCAGCGCATGTTTGGAGTTAGTGGTCTCACGTGTTGATGTGTTGCTGTGCATCGTGCAACGAATAAAGTGAAAACACTTGAATTGAAAACATTGACAAATTGAACATGAGATATATTACAAGTGGGACGTTCTTCAAATGGACACAAAATTAAACAGCAATTTTCTGTTGAAAAATACTTTTTACGCGCAATACAAAAAAAAAAAGGGTGTCCTATCATCAAAACGTTCTTTTGGTGACATTAGAGAATAAAATAATAAATGACAAAAATGAGGGCTGAACCTTTGAATTTGTGAAGTCGCGCTCCAGTTCATTTTATACGTCGCTGTCGTGAAACTGAAAGACTTCCGCAAAAGGCAACAGAAAGTCCTCGATTATTGCGCTCCCGTGCAACCTCCTCCATGCTTGATCCTTGCTCCTCGATGTTCCTTAATATGTCGGGGTGAGAACAATTTCGGGGTCGCGGTCGACGCGTCGAAGAGCGAAGGGAGAAGGAAGGTTGCAATTCCGAGACATGAGAGCCGCCCAGAAGCAAAGTATTCATGATGTGCAGCATGACACAAGCAACAACGGCGTGGGACTCGACCCTGACCTCACATTCAGTCGATGTTTACCTAACAAATTACGAAAAAGAATGACGGTGGCTATAAAAAGTCTACACACCCCTGTTCCAATGTCCCTTTTTTGTGTCTTTCAAAATGTTTTCCATCACTATTGTGACCTGGATTCTAAAAACAGATGAACTTTATTTGAAATTAAGGAGAGACACTTTCAACGGTGGCATGAGTGTGTTGACTCCCATTTAATGAGTTGGAACCTGATTGGTTACTTAATAACGCAGTAACTTCCCCAGTTATACGAGGGTGTGCACACTTGTGCAACCACATTATCGCAGTTATTTTCATTTCCCCACTAAAAAATATAAGCAAAATTTCAACCGTGTTGTATCGGTAAAAAAAAACTTTTGTGGGAGAAGACGTTTTGAAATTACACTATATTGACAAAAGTATTCGCTCACCTTCCTCAACTGATTGATTTGATTTTAAGTGAATGTTTAGGAATGAGTTTATGGGAATTTTTGCCCCTTCTTCTAGGAGCATATTTGGGAGGTCGCACACTGATGTTTGACGAGAAGGCCTGGCTCACTGTCCACTCGAAATCAAGCCAAAGGTGTTCTATGAGGTTGAGGTCAGGGTTCTGTACAGGCCAGTCAAGTTTATCCATCCCAAAATATCTCATCCGTGTCTTGATGGACCTTGCTTTGGGCACTGGTGCACAGACGTGTTGGAACAGGAAGGGATAATCCCCAAACTATTTGACTATCCAAAGCCTCTCAGTATGCGGAAGCATTCACAGTTCCTTTCACTGGAACTCAGGAGTTAATATTTTGGACATTTCCAACTTTGTGGCACCACTTTGGAGACGGCCCCTTGCTGTTCCAACACAACTGTGCATCAGTGGACAAATCGAGGTTCATAAAGACCCGGATGAGAGAGTTTGATGAAGATGAACTTGACTGGCCTGGACAATCCTGACCTCAACCCGATAGAACACTTTTGGATGAATTACAGTGAAGACTGAGAGCCAAGCCTTCTTGTCCAACATCAGTGTGGAAACTCACAAATGCGCGCCTGGAAAAATTGTCATAAATACCCAAAACCACACTCCAAAACCTTGTGGAAAGCTTTTCAGGAAGAGTTTAAGATGCTATAACTGCAGAGGGTGGACTGATGTCAAATGAAAACCTATGGATTAAGAATGGGATGTCACTTAAATTCATATATGGCAGGTGAGCGAATACTTTTGGCAATAAAGTGTATCTGTCTTGGTCTCATATTGAATAAATCACAAAAACCTGACATGAGAACAGGGGTGTATAGACTTTTTATATCCACTGTAAAGACATGAGTGAATGGCTAAAACTCAGTGAGGTGCCCTTGAGCAAGGCGCGAATGGACCTCAGAACAGAGAAGGTAACGCATCACTTTGGGGTGTCACTCAAACTGTATGTTTGCTGCGTTCACATATTTGACGAGTTTCGTGTGGAGGTCAATGATCAAATGTACGTCGCATTGAAAGGAGAAGGAATTTTAAGTGCCACGTTATGAAACTACCATGGTGAAGCTCTAGACAAGTCAACCATTTAACATTTCAACTAAATCTTCCACTGACAAAATGTATGCAGTTGAGGCATACCTGCAAGGTGGAGGGGGCGGAGTCGCTGGTGGCGGACCCGGCCGCGCTCCTGGGAATACTGGACACGAAGTATCTGGAGCCCTTGGGCACGGGCTGCCTGACCACCAGCTTTCCTTTCCTGGTCTCGGCTAGAAACAGACTGTACCAGTAGGCGTCGTTGGACACCAGAGTGGAATCCGCCACGGTGGAGTTCCTCTCGCTGATCACGCTGTTCCTGCAGGGAGGAGCCATATTGCCGGGCTTGACCTTCTGACACTTGAGCACGACGGTGACCGAGATGGTGATGAGCAGCAGGAAGGACACCGAGCCCAGACCGATGAGCAAATACAGGTTGAGGTCGGAGAAGATGTCGTATTCCGGAGGCGCCTCGCCGCCGTCCGAGTAGGCCTTGGCGGCCGTTTCCACCGTGGACAGCTTGATGGTGACCGTGGCGGAGAGAGCGGGCTCCCCGTTGTCCTTGGCGACCACCACCAGTCTCTGGTGGCGCCAGTCTTTGTAACTGAACATCCTGGTGGTGCGGATCTCGCCGTTGTACTGGTCCAGACTGAACAAGGAGGCGTCGCTCACCTGCAGGAACTGGTAGGTGATGCGAGAGTTGTGCACGGAATCCCCATCCAAGGCGATCACCTTGGCCACCAGAGATCCTTTATCCGTGGATCTGGGGATCTTCTCCTCCACCGCCGAGCCGTGCGCCCGCCACGGAGAGACGATGACCGGAGCGTTGTCGTTCTGATCGGCCACCGCCACGCGGACGCTCGCGTTGCTGCTGAGCGGAGGAGAACCCGAGTCTCTGGCCTCGATGTGGAAAAGAAAGTCCTTCTCCATCTCGTAGTCGAAGGTCTTGAGCGCGTAAAGGTTGCCGTTCTCCGGGTTGATGGAGAACAGCATGGACATGGAGGTGTTGGCGATCTCCTTCTCCACAATGAAGTAAACCAGGTACTGGTTCTCGTGGAGGTCGGGGTCGAAGGCGCTGAGGGAAGTGAGCAAGGCGCCGGGAGCGTTATTCTCCGGCACGCGGATGCTATAGAAGGACTGAGGGAAGCGCGGCACGTTGTCGTTCACGTCCAGCAGATGCACAGTTATCGTTTCGTTATCAGATAACGGTGGTCTTCCCGAATCTCTCACGATGAGTGTGATGTCATAATCCGGCACTGATTCACGATCCAAAGGTTTGGACACAATGAGCTGGTAATGCATTGGTCTGTCTGATGACTTGTTTAAAACAAAAGGGATGGAGTCATGAATGAATAAATCGACTTTCCCATTGTCACCTGTGTCTCTGTCGCCGATGGCGACCAGGGCGATGACAGTTCCGACAGGCACGTCCTCCTTCACTGTGTTTTTAACAGACTGAAGCGTGATTTCTGGGTAGTTGTCGTTCATGTCCGTGACGCGGACGACCACCTTGCACTGGCCCAGGAGCGGATGCGAGCCTCGGTCCCTCGCTTCGATGTGCATCTCGTAAAATGTCATGTCTTCGTAGTCGACGGTGCCCTTCACCGTTATCTCGCCCGTGCTGGGGTTCATGGCAAACACGTCTTGGGTTTTTTCTGACGTGTAAAGCGTGAAGGAGTACACAAGCTCTGAATTTGGCCCCTCGTCGAGATCTGTCGCGTTGAGCTTTATCACCGTGGTCCCGACCGGCGAATTCTCCGTCATGTTTACTGTATAAATCCGCTCGTCGAATCGAGGCGGGTTGTCATTGGTATCCTGCACTCTCACGATAATATTAGCAGTACCGGAACGTACTGGACTACCGCCGTCCTCTGCCGTGAGTATTAAATTATGGACCGGGGTCTCCTCCCGGTCCAAAGATCTGGTCAACACTAAATCTACATATTGACTTCCGTCTGTGCCCGTCTGGATTTCAATGGTAAAATGCTGAGTGGGGCTGAGTTTGTAGGTTTTGATCGTATTCATGCCCGCATCTGGATCCACCGCATTGGGGAGGGAGAATCTCTCGCCGGGCGTCGCCGACTCAGACACGTCCAGTTGTACTCTATCTCGTCTGAAATGCGGCGCGTTATCATTTATATCGGTTATTTCCAGCTCAATGTTGAAGATGCGCAATGGACTTTCTATTATTACGTCAAGCTTGAGGAGACAGGAGACTAGTTTGGAGGGGCAAAGATATTCCCTGTCCATTGTCTCCATGATGAGCAGCTCCCCCGTCTTCTTATTGACATCCAGATATTTTTTGTTGTGGAAAATATCGAGTTTTACCTGTCGTTGGGCCAAGCCTCCAGGCTCCAGTCCCAGATCGGCGGCGAGGTTGGCCACCACGGAGCCCCTCTCCATCTCCTCGGGGATGGAGTAGCGTGTCACGGACAAAGCAGCCGGCCATGCCGCACACAACACAAAGATCCGCGTCCAAAAATCCATCCTTTGTGCCGCATCACACATGACTGGCGTCCTTTTGAGGGGGGAAAAAAAATGTCCTTTATGTTTCTAAATATGAGAAAATATTATCAAGAGCAGCACAACTGTTCCAAATAGGAACATCGGACGCAAAAGAAAGACATGTGTCCACCCTTTACGACGGGTGTGTGGAGATGTATATGTGCCTCAGATGTATTCTGCTTATACAGTACAGGGTAACAGCGACACCATGTGGCTGAAAAGGCCCACTGTAGCGGTACGAGGGCCCAGCGCAACAGTTGACATTTCCAATCATTTTCACAGCGATAATTCCTTTTACTGCTTTTACTGCAAAACTTCATACTTGAGTTAAAAGAACTCAAATGTTTATTATTGAAAAACAGGATCCCATCAGTTTGTGACAGTCTTCTTTTTTTTTTGCCCTCACCCAAAAAATAGTTCCCATCAATCCACTTTCATTCTTTTGGAGGGAACACCAAGGAGCAAAAATAGGTGACTGCAAACGTTCTTTCTGCTTTTTTTATGTGTGTGTAAGTTTTAGGCTCCTAACCTGTATCTCCTATTCTTAAACATCCACTATAATCACGTTATGATGATAAACTACAATTTTTAAACGCCAACTTTTGTGTACTAAGTTAATGTGTGTGTGTGTTTTTTTTTTGAGTGTGTGTATGAAAAGCTAGCTCCAGCTAAAATGGGCTGATTCAGAGCAATGGCGGATTTCAATGGAAACAAATCCTATCAACCCATTACGTTAGGGTTATGTTTACCTAACAGGCTATTAATACAAATGCTAATTCCTTTTTAGGTGCTTGAGCAGTCCCAGTACGTAAGCTTCATGTTGTGTCATTTAGAATTTAGAGTTCATAAAATGTACATATGAAGTACAACACTGACAGGTGACCCAACCCAAAAAAATAATAATTCAGATGAACATAGTTGGAAATGGTAAGTAACATGCATCATCTATAAACCGCAATTCCAATGAAGTTGGCACATTGTGTAGAATGTAAATAAAACCAGAATAGAATGGTTGGAAAACTGAATACACTACAAAGACAATGCGGATAAACTTTGTCTTTCATCATCTGACCGTAATATCATCAAACGACTCTGAGAATCTGGAGAAATCTCTGCACGGAAGCGACAAGGCTGAAAAACAACATCGAATGCCTGTGACCTTTGACCCCTCAGGTGGCACCGCATTAAAAAAAAAAAAAAAAAAAAAAACATTATTGTGTAAAGGAAATTGCCTGCACGTGTGCTCAGGAACACTTCACAAAACCATTGTCAGTAAACACAGTTGGTTGCTCCATCTACAAATGCAAGTTAAAACTCTAACATGCAAAGCGAACGCTAACAGAGACACCCGACTGTTGAGCAACTGAAGTTGCACATCAAGCAAGAATCATATTTCTGAACATAATAGCAGACTTGACGACTACTGTGCGACTTTTCCTGCTGTGGTTTTTTTTCAGCCACTTCATTGGAGTCAATCTAGAAAGAGAAACAAAGTCCAAAGTGCCCAGTAAATATGGAAATTCTCATGACATTTGGATGCCTGTCATTGAAATAAAAAGGTCTCTGAGCTCACAAAGCAGCTCTGGCTCGTTCCCTGCCACAGAAGTGACCTTTCACCTTCCTGCAGCTGGGGGTTGGACCAGCACGGTCGCGCCTTTGGCCACCCCCCCCCCCTGCTCATATTGCACCCCACCTGTGGGAGGGTACTGACACCCGATTAACATGGATTTTATTGTGATTGGTTATTTCTGAAGAGGGTGTGCACATTTATGCAACCACATTATTTAAGTAGTTTATTTTTAATTCCCCCTCTAAAAAGATTAAAAACCAATTGTCAATTGAGTTGTGCAGGTTTGAGGTCACATTATTGGTGAGAAAAGTTTGGGTGCATGCAGGTGTGCACATTTAGTCTTGTATATTGTATGTATATTGTTTTACTTTTGTTTTAGACAGACATTTTTTTAGGTATCCTTTTATTTTTATTATTATTATTATTATTATTATTATTATTTCACCATAGTGAGGTGACTGTTGGTTATTTTGAATAAATGCTGGATTCCACTATATATTTATGTGTTTAGTTGTGGACAGCGCGGCGCAGGCGTTAGGGTCGCCATCCCCCAACTCAAGCGTTGCGATTTTGTTGCAGTGTATAACAGTTTGCCTGATGTGTGTTACTTTAGCCGAATAAAATCGGATTTGCAGGGACCCGACCTTAACTTGAATACTTTGAGCAAGTAAAATGTGTTGCTTTTGTCACAATTGCGCCAATCGACAAATACCACAGTAAACGTGTACGACTTCCCCGATTTCCCTCGCTCTCAAATCACCTTTTATTGTCATGAACGTGAGTGCAACTGATCACTTCTCCCCTTGGCTCTTCTGCAAGTGCTGTTGTTCGGGATTCTTACTCAACGGCGCCCTCTGCTGTTCACTTGGCTGTAACCTTTCTCATGCAACGTTACGTGCTGTGCACTTTTAGCAACGTGACAAATGCCCGGTTTGAGCCTGTATTCCTCAACCCGCTATGTTCACATATTAAATTGTCTTAGTAGTTAAATTGAACTAATGTTAAATAGTTGTTCTTGCATGACACACGACACGTAATGCAGTCAAATAAATGCGCGGCTAATTGTACATTTCTGCCGTGTTACGTTTCACTGCTGACATGGTTTTCCTTTTTTTTCCCCCCCTCTGCGCGCATGTGAGCGATGGACGGAGACGCTCGTCACGTGACTGACGTCGCTTGCTCCCGCTCTGGATTGAACGTTGAACACATACGCCCTCTGGTGGGCGAGCGGAGGCACTGCGTGTGCCGAGAGGAAAACGGCCAACGGCCACAAGCAAGTTCAGCACCACTGCAACGGACAGCTTTTCTCCACCGACGCGGTCACCGATTTTGTACTTTATTCTGCATTTGTTTGACTTTTCACCACCCTTGGAAAATGTCAGTGACGTGATCCTGAAAGGGAAATATGTCGGTAGTTTTAATAGTTAATGAACTCACTGACTCAAGGTGAAAGGGATATCTTGCATCAGAAACTCTACTGCATATCCAGTCATCATATCTGACCTACATCGAATGCCCCTTCTGAATCGCCTTCCACCAGGGAAGGTCGCCCGGCTCCTTCCGCGGCTCTCCATGGACTCCCTTTTCCTTATTAACGGAATTATTCTCAGTCTGAGCCACACGACGACCTAATTAACGCTGCTTTGTTCCTGGCCGGTAGCCGCGTGTGTAATCTGCGGAACAATTTCCCTGAGAATGAACAAGTAAAAGGGCAACACGGAAGGAGAGAAAGCAGCTGTGGGGCCCCTCAACTCCCATCCAGGTGTGGCATTTGGAGCGGTCGCGCCACTCGTACGTCTTCATTAAAGGACTTTTTGTTTGGAGCCCCGCCGTCCTCTGTGGGCAAATGGAAATGCGAGCGCTCCAATTAGCATATGTTAGCATGTTAGTGTATTTATTCATCAAGGCGGAAAACAGCTTACCGAGGCGAAAAGATTGGAGGAGCCCCTTTCACCCTGAAAATAATTGACCCCAGGAAATTAAAACTCTCCTGTTTATCGTCCTTTGGGAAAGAACTGGAATGCAAAAAAATACTTTATTTCCATTAAATGTATTTACAGTACATGTGTGAGGAGTCTTCCTCATCTTTTGATGTTTGTGTGTCACACGTTAGCAGATGAACATACATACAAAAAAACAAAAAAAAAAAAACACTTTCTATATTCTTAAAACCCAACAATATGAATTCATACTTCAAGATGTGCAAAAGCAATAGCCTACTGACGCTTATCATATTCTCTAATTTGGAAGTCACATCTGCACCTCCTGTTTGATTGTCTAAATATTAACAGCAATAATAAGAGGAAATTAAAACAGACATTGAGACATGTCGTCACATAAATAAGCCCAAAAATCCACTTCCCTTCAGCATTCAAGATGTTCGCTCACGATTTGTCCTTGTCCTGAACTCGCATTTAGCTCACATATTACGCCACTCGCGAGCCGACCGTTCGTTCGTTCGTTCGTTTGACAGACGAGCCTCATCTCGGGTGATCCATCGCTCCGATCAGCCGCTCGGGCAGCCCGTGGGAAGTCAGTCATTGTACAGGTCGTTATTGATCATGGCGGCCTCCCCCTGGGGGGACATCTGCAGACGCCGCTTCTTGCCAAAGGTGGAGAAAGAGTTACGGACGTCCAAGTCACTGCGCTGTGCCGCGGGCCTCAGGGTGCAGAAGCCCGACGGCGTCCCGGGGATGTAGACGTTGTGGTGGTAGTCAGGCGGCGGCGGCGGCGGCTGCGGCTGCGGGGGGTTCGTAGGTTGCTGCTGCCGCTGGGGCGGAGGGGTGCGCCGAGGAGTCCACGGCCGGGAGGTAACACCACCGGGCGACGGAGACATCTTATAGTCTGCGGTACAAGATACGTGGCCAGGAATTAGGAGCGATTCTGCACTTCAGTATTCATTTGCACTCACATTCTAATGCGATACAAATACTACGTCAGCTAAGAATGCGCAAATCAGCTGGAGGAACTCATGCAACTTTCTTTATTTGGCAGTTCGAGACTGGCAAAATATTCCAACCAGCTCTCAGCTCCGATGCAACGTCGCCGAGTGTTTTCCACACTGAACGTTTTCCTCTCATTCGAGTTGGCTCGTCGTACCCTTCGTGGCCCTCGTGCGAGTGCCCCACGTCCAGTACTGGCCGGGCGCCGTGGACGTGACGTAGTTTTCCGGGTCGGCGTGCATGGCCTTCCGCATTAGCGTTCCATCCATGTTGATCGAATTGTAACTGGAGACAAGATGGACATTTGATGATTGAGTTGGCTATACACACATCATAAGTTTATGGTTTAAAAAAAAAAAAAAAAAAAAAAAAACATTTTACCTTTTGATGGAAGAATTCTGATTCTTTGTGAGGGTCCAATCTGTGTTTGGCTGCTTCAGCTGTAAAAAAAATAATAAAAATAATAATAATAATAATAATAATAATATACTGCAGTGTACTGTAATGTAAATTGTGAAGTCCTTTTAAAATCTCCCACTTATCGGTCACAACATTCCACACGCCTTGTTTGCAATTTGATGCTTTGTATTTTTGTATTTATTTTTTGACATTTTTTTTGTTTTTGTTTAGCCTTTTTGGCAACTCAAGGGTTAAACAGCTGTCAGTATGATGCGGTGCAGTTCTACAACGTCGCAAACGACAGCAAAGAATAATAAACATCGTTGAATGAAAACCTCTGACTCTCTGGCTGATTTTGGATTTTTATCGCCATTCGTTTGAGAACGTGGATGAGGAGGAATTACAAAGTGATTGTCGGCGTGTTAGTTTGCATTATCAAATCATCACAAACCAGGATAAGAGATTTTTGCCTTTCGCTGTATTACATTTTTTTCTCCTGTTTCTCCAGTTTTTACCGTGGCGTCCGCCTTCCAGAAGCTGGGATTGCCTCCAGCTCACCTGCCACCGAATGAGGATGCGCCCTATAGAAAATGGAAGGTGGTATTTCATTTTGCGTGATTATCATGACCTTTTGTTGTTGTTGTTGTTGTTGTTGTTGTTGTTCCCATGGTGCATGTCTACTTCAATATAAGTCAGATGTTACCAACATCCACCCACCGCAAGTTGGACGGCTCCTTCTACTAGCGGCTAGGCTAGTACTTATTAGCCGCTAGCGGGCTCATGGACCGGCGTCGACTGCGTCCACTACGCCACGGTCTCGCTCCGTGCGCTGTGTGTAGATCCACACAACATGGTTAACTTTCATTCCGTTCGCTAGCCCGTGAGCTAGCAAACTAACGAGCTCCCTCGTTAGCGCTTCGCTCGCAGTTGTTACGTGTGGGTCTCCCCCACATAATAGACACACGGGTAAGTTAACCGTTTATGAACCATAACTACAGAGGCACGTGTTATTTATCCGGTAGTTGACTACAGTGAACGCATTTGATGGACAGGTGAAGGGGCTTGTCTCCAGCGCCTTCAGCAGACTCGCCCACGCGGTCCTGCAGCTCGAGGCAGGGCCTTATTTTTTCATCATTTCAGAGCGTTTTTTTTTTTTTTTACATACTGGTGATATTTGTATTCATTCAAATTTGGCAGACATCTCTCTGCGTTCATAATTACAAAACATTTTGTGGGCGTCTTTGGTGGGTCTTTAAACAAAGACCATCCTTGTTTCTATTGCTCACTCATCGTCACTGATGGTGCAGTGGTTCACTTACGTGATTTCAGTTCCTATTCGGTGACGGTGTAAATGTTTGTTTCTTTCTGTATATGCCCTGTAATTGACTAAAAACTAGTCCCGGGTCTGTTTTTCAGCTGGGATAGAAAATAGTAAATGGACGAATGCTGCCCTCGTGTGGACGTCTGCTAGAAGTTCATTTTCAAAGATGAGGCGGCGCAATTTTGCCTTCAGTTTTTTTTGTCCGTCACTTAGTTTTGCTTGTGTCCTCTGTGCCGCTGCGGGATCGCAGAAAAAGGGCACCCAAGTGATTTTTTTTTTTTTTTTACGCCTCTGAGTCTCTAATTATGTACATCGGATATAAAAAGTCTACACACCCACACCCCTGTTAAAATGCCAGGTTTTTGTGATCTACAGAAATGCAGCCGAGATACGTCATGTTGAAACTATTTACATTAGGCCCTTTTATAATTGGACGACAGGATTTTAACCCCCGATAATGGCCCGATTAGCTACTGCAGCCGATTTCCCAGCTCGGGAACGACAAAAACGTCTTGTAGTGTGACCTAACGCACCAGCGATGATTTGCACGACGACGCCAAAATGAAAAGTCTAGCATGTTTGATTTTTTTTGGGATATGTTCCGTGCAGTGTGACATATCAACGACAACTCTCCGACAGCGCACCTTGACATCGACCAATCGGATTGCTTCGCCTCCCGTACTTGCTGCTGTCCACGTACTTGGAAGCTGTTGTCAACGTTTATTCACGCGCACAGACCAATATTTACCGAAAATTTTGAGCATGATTCGACAGAACGCCGTCATGTTTACCTACAATCGTTAGCGCTAGCACTGGCTTGCTAGGCTAGATAACGTTTTGTGGCCTGCTTGCGAGCCGTATCGTATTACAACTACGTGAACTTACCTCAAGCGATCGTTGAATTAACGTATATATATACGTAATATATCTTATTTTAACAGATTTTAGTCACGTACATGTTCGATTGAAGTGAATTCAAAGGATTGTGTTGTCTTAGAAGAAGTTAGGACGTACTAGCTGACTACCAAACCCTTGTTGCATGAACTGATGAAGCCTGCTCCAATGAGAGGCGAAACGTCTTCTAAGACCAACAGAACAGCCCAGTTGCGGTCGATTCAATGCCTTTTTTTTTCCCCAACCGCGACCTTTGTGCCTAAATGTCAGGAAAAGCCGACCGGAACATCTGAACTTTATTTGGGGTTTGTGTGCTTAACATGAATTTGAATGCGATCGGTTCATTCTGAACATCCCCAATTAGAGGGTGTCCACACTTGTGCCTGAGATCAGTGGTTTGTTTCCAATTCTCGAAAATATTGAATTGTTTTTTTTCAGCTGAGTAGCGGCCACATAAATGTTCGAAGTTAATTATCTCGGTCTCATTTTACAAAAACCTGCCATTTAAATAGGGGTGTGTAGACTTTTTTTTTTTCCCCCCCAACTCTATTAATTCACTGAAAGTTGCTATAACATGGAGAATGGGACATCAAACCGTGCTGATATAACAATAATTATTCTTAGAATCTGTATTCTAAGCGTGGCCCTTGCCAAGCAAGCTAGAAAACCAATTAGGAGCCCGGCGGGACGGAAGGGAACACGATTCAATCATCAAAGGGAAGCTCGCCAACGAGAAAATGAAGAAAAACGATCATTGTTTTGGCTTCTTTCCGCGTGCACGCGCTTTACACGAACATTTGACTGCATTAGCGAGCTTCGCCATAACGAGGCGCCTTCGGCGGTCACTCGAGGTCGTCCGGAACGACGACGCTCGTGCGCGCCATCAATCTCGCCTCGCCCGACACTTGAGCTCGTCATCGGATGACGCGTCCTGCCGACCTACCTCAGTGTGTGCGCGCGTACGTTTTGTTTTTTTTTGCGAGCGCGCGTGCCCGGCTGAGTGAATCAGGGAGCCAATTAACGATTAAAGAGGCACCCCCCCTCCTCTTCCTGTGGCCGGAACTGCTGTGCCCGTGACCGAAATGACATTTGTCAGTGTGCCTGCCTGGTGGAGTCTGGTGTCGCGCGTGATGAACACGCACGCACGCACGCACACATTAACGGTCTACTGCCCCGTCTGCTGGAATTAGAAAACAGTACATCCTGGCTCCTTGAATTCCCTCTGTCCTTGCTTGCGGCCCCCACTCCACCCGAACGCCTCCCCCCCCCCCCCCCCTCCCCTTCTGATAAATATGACTTCACATCTTAGTCTCTCCTTGCACCCGCAGGACATCGGAGGGACCCATCTACAGGCGGGCCACGTCTCAGTCCAGCCGTGTCCTTGCTCCTCCCGCCCCCCTCCCCCCCTTCCCTTCCCGGTGTCCTCTCCAAAAACAGAACATTTGCCATTTTTCATCAATAATGGACAGCCCCCCCCCCCCCCCCCCCCCAATGGTGAACACGCCACATTGGGTGTAGTATAATGCTTCTTTGTGTCCACGGTGCCCTTGAGGGATGGCCGGAGGGGAGATTTGTCCCATATAAATTGCGAGCCGTCGCCTGCGCCAAAATGGACAGAACGGCGGACGAATACATCAAAATTGTCGTTCACCTTGCCCGTTACCCTTGACTTGTTGTTCGGGAAGCAATTTAGTTTAGCCTGCTCCCCCTCCTCCCTTATCCAGAGCAGTCACACTGATGGAGGAGGCATTGAGAATGATGTATGTGTTTCTTTTTGAAATGAAATGAATCACGTTTTCTTCGTTTTCAGCCCATACGGCGACGTCACACGCAGGCTAAATTAAGATCATTAACGTGTCCATTAAAAGCTAATCGGGCATCTTGAGCTCCTTTTATTTCTGCGTGCCAAATATTTCAAACGATTAGTCGCTCCGACGTTGCGATAAATATCCATACGTGTGACATCTTGTGAAATGTCTTAACGATGCACGATCCGAGTGCCGAACGTGACCTTTGCGATGTTTTTTGGTTTGTTTGTTTTTTGTTTGCTTACCTCATTCGGGGGGTTAGGGGCTCCGTTGTTGACAGACGCGCCCCACGCGTGCTCCGCGCTCTTCGCCTCGTTGTTGCGCGGCGTGCTCGCCGGGCTGCACGGCTTCAAGAACATGAAGTCGCTTTTGGACGACTCCGGGGTCAAGCACACTTTGTAACAATAAGGCTGCGTCAGGCCGCCGCTTCCGTTGACCTCCACGCAGTTGGTGGGCACTTTGTTGGCTGCGGAGGAAATCTGCAGGTTGAGGTTGGATTTTTTGAAGACCTCCGGGGGGGGCTCGGGCTGGAAGCCGCCGCAGCAGCAGCGCGCCAAGGGGGGCAGGTTGTAGCCGCTCGGCGTCTCCCGGTCCTTGTAGCACTTGACCGCGGCCAGGACGATGATGGCCGCGAGGAAGATGAGCGACACGGTGCTGAGAGACACGATCAAGTAGAGGGCGAGGTTGGAGGGGGGCTGAGGGCTGAGCGTCAGGTCCCCGTGGTCGGATAAGGACTCGGGCGCGCTGTCCACCAGCGTCAGCACAACGGAGACGGTGGCGGAGAGGGGAGGCTGCCCGTTGTCCTTGACCAGTATCACCAGTCTGTGTCTGGACGCGTCTTTGTCCGCCAGCCGGCGCAAACTCCGGATTTCGCCCGTGTACAGCGCCACGCTGAACAGCCCGGGATCCGTGGCCTGCACGACCTGGTAGGACAGCCGCGAGTTTTGCCCCGCGTCCGCGTCCAGCGCCGTGACTTTGCTGACCAGGTAACCGGCATCCGCGGAGCGCGGCACCGCCTCCGTGGCCACGCTGCCGTTCCTCGGCAGCGGGGACACGATAATCGGCGCGTTGTCGTTCTGGTCCAAAACGAAAACGTTGACGCTCACGTTGTTGGCCAGCGGCGGGAAACCGGCGTCCTGAGCGCGCACCACAATCTGAAAGTTGCGAAGTTGCTCGTAGTCGAAGGATCGCAGTGCGTAAATGTTGCCGTTGTCCGAGTTCACGGACACGTACGTGGACACGGGCATGCCCTGAATTTGACCCTCGACGATCGAGTAAGACAGATAGGCGTTCTGGTTGGAGTCGGGGTCGAAGGCGGTCACGGTGCAAATGGAAGCGCCCGGGGCGTTATTCTCGGTCACGTAGACGGTGAAGGAGGGCTGGGAAAACCGCGGCGGGTTGTCGTTGGTGTCGGACACTTGCACCGGGACGGTTTTCCTGGTGGACAGCGACGGGGAGCCCGAGTCGCGCGCCGTCAGCGTGATGTTGTACTCGGACACCGCCTCCCTGTCCAGCGGCTCGCTGGTCACCAGCGTGTAGTAGTTCGTGAAGGACGAGTGCAGCCGGAAGGGCACGTCGCTGGGGATTTGACAGTCCACGTTGCCGTTCTCGGCCGAGTCCCGGTCCGTGACGCTGATGACGGCGATGACGGTGCCCGGCGGCGCGTCCTCCTGCACCGGCGTGGACACGGACGTGAGGATGACTTCGGGGCTGTTGTCGTTGACGTCCACGACGTCCACCAGCACTTTGCTGTGCACGGCCACGGCCGAGGGGCCCCGGTCCCTCGCCTGCACGTACAGCTCGTACACGTTGGCTTTCTCGTAGTCCACGACGCCCTTGACGCGGATCTCCCCCGTGTACGGCTCCACGCTGAACAGCTCGCGCACTTTCAGAGGCGCGTGTCCGCTGAAGGCGTAGGTCACCTCCCCGTTGGAGCCCTCGTCCGAGTCGGTGGCGTTCAGTTTGAGCACCGGCGTCCCCCTCGGCGCGTTCTCCACCAGTCTGGCCCGGTACACGGCGCGGTCGAAGACGGGGACGTTGTCGTTGGCGTCGAGCACCGTGACGGTGATGACGGCGGTTCCGGAGCGTTCCGGCGACCCCCCGTCACAAGCGCTCAGAACCATCCGGTGCGTCTTCTGCCGCTCCCGGTCCAAAGGCTTGTCGAGCACCAGCTCGGCGAACTTGCTGCCGTCGTTGCGCGTCTGGACGTTGAGAAGGAAGTGCTCGTTTGCGCCCAGCTGGTAGGAGCGCAGAGCATTGCTGCCCACGTCCGGGTCTTGCGCGCTCTCCAACGGAAAGCGGGAGCCGGGCGCTGCCGACTCGGTGACGTCGAGGTTGAATTCGCTCCAAGGGAAAGCGGGGGAGTTGTCGTTCACGTCTAAAATCTCCACTTCCACTCTGTACAGCTCTAAGGGGTTTTCGATGACAACTTGGAGGTGCAAAAAACAGCTCGGGCTGCGCTCACAAAGCTCCTCTCGGTCGATCTTTTCGTTGACGAACAAAATCCCGTTCTCCAAGTTCACTTCCAGATATTGCTTTTTGGCTCCGGACACGAGTCGGAAGCGACGCGCGGACAATTTGCCCACATCCAAGCCCAGGTCCTCCGCGATGTTGCCCACGAAGGCTCCGTGCTCCAGCTCCTCGGGGAGGGAGTAGCGGATCTGAGCCAGCACCAGGTCCACGACGCAGGCGCACACGAGCAGGCAGATCGCCAGCCCGGTCACCGGCGCCCAGCTGCATCTGGACAGCCTGCAGGGATCCATTTGTTTAAAAAAAAAAAAAAAAAAAAAAGTCACCTCAGTCGGACGTCATAGAAAATACGCATTATGAAGTGTTTGAATTTCAAAGAAAACAATTATAAATCCGGCGTGGCCTTCAGATGCAA
The DNA here is from genome assembly GCF_024500385.1 of Phyllopteryx taeniolatus. Classification (NCBI taxonomy): domain Eukaryota; kingdom Metazoa; phylum Chordata; class Actinopteri; order Syngnathiformes; family Syngnathidae; genus Phyllopteryx; species Phyllopteryx taeniolatus. The sequence goes on along the minus strand of NC_084511.1, from coordinate 29,271,604 downwards.
CTTTGGAACATATTCGCAAGCGACTCCACGGATCGCGTGAGGCAAGACGGCGCACCGCGCGCGACACGGGAGCTGTGTGAACTGGGAAGGCTCGCACTTTGATTTTCCACTGTGCATGTTAGACACCCGGCTGGGAGGCGTGCGAGAGGGGGGGGGGGGGGTTACACAAAGAGAGAGGAAGAAGGAGCGAGAGGGGGGGGGGGGGCGGGGGTGGTCGCGGGCATCTCCGTATTGGCGGACGCGGACTGTTACGACTCGAATGACTGTCGAGTCGACGTTTAGCCATTTCCCACCCTCGTGTCACTTCCACTGGCCCATTCAAGAGACGAGAAGGCGGACATTTGACAGCAGACGTCAGAGCCACATTCGGATGAAGGAGGGCAAATTGTCTACGGAGGACACAAAGCGCTGCCTTCAACCAAAAGTCCCATCGTTCCTTTCATGAATCAAGCCCCCCCCCCCCCCCCCACCCACCCGCAATCACGGCAAACGATTACGGAGGATATTGCACTTTAATCACAATCCCGAGTACACGTCTGAGCTTCTTTTGGGATGTCGTGAAAAGTGACAGTGAGGAGGAGCTACTTCTAATACATCGAGCGCTACAAATGCGCATTACATTAGATGTTAATCCACATAAGCAGGCCTGGACATGTATCAACATAATCAACATAAAAGCCGTGTCATGAAGCCTTTATCATATTTGTCCCTCATCAGGAATTATTGTTTGGTTTCCAACGTTCCTAGATGACGTGTTAACAGCGATGTCGTGTTGACGTGTGGGTTCATGTTGTTCACAACAAACGCCAAACAAACAAACAAAACAAACAAACATAAAAAGACACTATTGCTGTGCGTCCACACTTGCAGGGATGCTTTGGTTGTGTAATGCTGGCGGCCACTTCGAGAAGCACTGAAGCAAAGAGCCCAAGCGGAAAAAAAAAAAAAAAAAAAGGACGCCGTTGTGGATCAACACGGACACGAGTGGCATCCTAATGCAAATGTGCATTCGTGGCTTCCAATCTGGAAGTTTCGGCTGGGCCCCGAGGGGGAGATGCAAGGTCAAGGGCAGCAAATCAACAAGGATTTGCTATCAGGGCACATCTCGTCCGTGTACTAGTATCGCGACACAGACCTCAAGTGCTCAACACAACGACTTACGGCCGCTTTCAAACAAATGACAGCGGAAGATATCCTGGAGCGATTTCCCTCCAGCCCTCCCTTTCGTGAAATTCTCCAATCCCCAGGTTGAAATAAGCAAAAAAAAAAAAATATATATATATACACAATCAGCTTGCAGACTTAACCTCAAGCAGATGGTTAAGCTTCTCCAGAAATGATTACATTTCTGCAAACAGAGGAGCGGGAGAGCGGGAGGAAAGCACCGCTTCCGTTGCTGTGCCTTCTTTTTTTTAATTACCGGAGTGAAGGATTAGTGCGCAGCTATCCGGGATCAAGGGTCCTCCGACGGAGGAATACAAATGTTTTTTGTGATAAATAATCCCGAAGCGCTGCGAGCGGCGCTCCCATTAGCATGCGCTGCGCGGAGCGTTAAGCCGCTCTCAGACGCATTGTGGCACGCAAACACGGGCGTGACTTTGCCGGGATCCGCGCACCTGGCCGACACCATCAACCCGACGCCAGAACCCATGTGGTACCGGGACGGAACCACATTGTCAGGTGGCCAAACACCAGTGCCACGCCCCCCGAAAGCATTTCAAAATCAGATTGCGTTGTTTGGTCATTTTCTTCACGAAGTTCCTTCCTTACAGACTTCATAGTTCATCTGTCTGACCAGTGCGCGAGCCCGAGTTGGCTCTATTTATCCTATGGCTCCCTCTAGCGGCCTTTATTGGAACCGACATGCAAATGAACTACTTACTACTACTGACGACACTGCACTGCACTCTAGTGTCGCTACTTGACTGAAAACAAATCAAGAAAGCGTACAGTGTACTCGCAAACCAAAGTCACGGTCCACTACTTACACGATAACGAAGTAAATATTACTGTAACATAATTGGACTTTAATATGCAATGTTTTTTTTTTTACGTTGTTGGTTGTTAATCGGATTTCGTGTGTGTGAACGTTGCTTCTATCTAGCTATCTATCTATCTATCTATCTATCTATCTATCTATCTATCTATCTATCTATCTATCTATCTATCTATCTATCTATCTATCTATCTATCTATCTATCTATCTATCTATCTATCTATCTAATGTCCATTCGTCAGTAAGAAAAGAGTGAAATCTGACGAAATCAAATTTATTGTCGACGTTGTTTTCATCCGTGATGCAAGACCGCCATCTTCTGGCTATAATGGACATAGCCACTTCTTACTCGATGACGTCATGCTCTTTCATCATCGTAAATCTCCTCGATAGCCCCCGCTCGTCAATCTCGAGGTAACGTCACGGCGGGTACGTTTTTTTTTGGTGTCCCCCCCCCCCCCCCCCCCCTTTTTTTAAATCACATATACCCTGCGACCTTGGAAAAGATTGCTGTCAAATTTTCAACCCGAAATGTGATGCAACAGCACCTTGACAACTTTAGGGTACAATAGGGTTGCTCCAAAGGCAACGTTTTATTTAAAAACAAAAAACAAAAAATGCCTGAGCCAAAAATAATGCACAGATTTGCTTGACACGGTCAGAGATGTTCGTTTGGAAAAAAAAAAAAAAAAAAACTACCTTATTTAATACGAATGCACTTTAGTTGCACACCGTTGTAAGATCAACAAAAAAACACTTATTGTAAACGTATTGTTGAATGAATACATTTTCGACCGTGAGCCAGTGAGATTGTGAGGTTGCATGTAAAATGAATATGTCACAACTTTGCATAAATGAGTCAAGTTTTGTCGTTATTTGTGGACCTCAACGTATGTACATCTGCTGGCTAATTATTATGTAGCGTATATGTGTTCACTATCAACCTAAGAATTGTAGTTGGACCTCACATTTGTTTGTTTTCTAAGAAATAATGATGAAAAAGGCTTGGCGTCCTTGAATTAAATGCCTAACAAACCTGTTCTGTTGAACATTTCCCAACTCATTTCAAAACTATCGTAGCTCGACGGTAGATTGAACCTTGACCTTTCTTCCCAGGTGCGGTGAAGACTTTTTGCGATGACGCTGACAATACGCTAGAGGGAGCTAAAGACCAAGGAAGGAAAGTCTGCTTCAGTCCCGCTGAACACTGGCTGAGCTTCACATCTGGTGAGCAGACGCACTATCTTGTCCTCGTGTTTTTGTCCAGCGCTTAAAGTGCTGCGGGTGTCACTCAGAGACTATTTGAGAGAAGGGGGATGACATGCAAATCTGTTTTTTTGTTTTTTTTTTTTGGGGGGGGGGGGGGAATAAATAAGCGGAAATTTGCCTTAATCAAAAGAGAAGAGAACAAGCTAGGCCCACGCATCGCCGAGAAAAGCGTGAAATGGTTCCCGAAGGTGGAGGAAAGGAGACAAGCAGAAAAGAAACGTGAAGAGGACATTGTGAAAGAGCCAGCAGCAGAGCAAGTAGCGAGGTGATAGGAAAATGAAGGACGCACTGGGTAAAAGGAAAGGGAGGAAAAGAGAGAGCGCGGAGGCTTTGGGCCACATGCACCTCAGCTGTGTAAACTGAAGGTCGGATTCCCTCGAAGAAGGGGGGAGATGAATAGGAGGCTGGCAGCGGCAGTGAATATGGACCCTTGCTCGCTCTGTCACACCCACTCATATTCTTATTATTAGGATACTTTATATGCGCAAAAATGGAAAATGTCAGCAACCCGAGAGGCCTACAGAGACAGTGTGTGCGCATGTAGTGTGCATCGCCGCTGCGAAGTATGTCTGCCACATGTGAGGGTCCGTCGCCGAGCTGGCATCGCGCTTGTGGGCACAAGATGGAATCGGGGAAAGAGGAGACAAACACGAAGGAGTTGGCGTGTACGAGCCGCCGCACTTATTGGATCTGTCAGGGAGCGAGAGCGAGGACGAGGACGGGGGACGAGGAGGACGAGGAGGAAGAGGGCGAGACAGACACAGACATGAGCACATATTCCAGCTCCAGATTATAAAATTCCCACAAATTGCAGACGTGTTGAAACAGACCGCGCGCGCACACACACACAGACACACACACACAGAAATATACACAAGTTTTTCTCCTCCAGCAGGTAACAGATGCAAAAGTCGGGCACACATGCAGAAACCTAAACAGTCTGATAGACATAACAGTCGTGCGCGCCGCGCGTGCACGCGCGCGCTGGCGAGAGGAGCGCATTCCAGAGGAAACAGGTGGGAGTGGTGATGGCAATCTATCAGGACGACTTTGATCCTCCTCATTGGCTGCGTCATAACCAGATCAGGATGTTCCGCGCTCCATCACGCACGCACGCACGCACGCACGCACGTAAGCCAGTGAAAAAGCCTCGTATTCGGGTGACCCGCCTTCCGGCCTTATGCGATGCTGACCGTTGACCCCTGGTGTTCTGTCCGAAGCGGGGAGCCAAGACGCCTGGTGTGGCCTTCGGTGTGGAGAAGGTGACCTGATGGGGGCGGTAGTGAGAGAATATCGTCGAGAGTTGCAGCACCTGAGTCATCATGCCTCACATCCTTCTCAACATTTTCTCCGCGTCTTATGCAGGGTGACGAGGAATAATCAAGGAGTCTGAGGCGAGGCGCACGGGACGTTCACAAGCGTCTCGCCCTTTTGACACCCAATGCGACTACAAAAAACACTTGCCTCTCCATGTACCTGCACCATAAAGTACAGTAGCACAGTAGGCCCAAGTGTTCTTCCCAAACGAGACGGATGTTTCGTTCCTGAAGTGTGTTTCATATTACCGTGAGCCACTGGGAAAACGATGCCGTTTGACTCCGATGCAATTCAACTGTATTTGCGCATACAAGTTCCAATAAAAAAAAAATTGCACTTAAATAAATGTTGAATTCACGCACTCCTCCGAAAGTGGCCCCGAAAAAAAATCATTTTCCAGGTCGAAACAAGCGAGACAGCGACTACGTTGCTTCGATGAGCCTCACAAAGTCCATTTTATCTTGATTCTTTTAATCACGCATGACATCGTCTTCCCCAGATAATCGATCTGATGCGCTTATTCTGCTCAACCAATCAGAAGGGCAAACAGACTATTTGGCTGAACCAATCAGAGGACGGAAAAATGCGCACAGTGTTGAATCTAAAATCTGATTGGTTCAAAAATGAAATGACCATTTCAATGGCGTGTGTGTGTGCGTGTGTGTTGTGTGTCTGTTTGTGGATGCGTGTGTGAAACTGTGTTCTGATTGGACAAAAACATTTTACGTATACCGGTACTGTACGCCACTGGAAACTCGGCAGCCAAGACACACGCTATGAAATGAAGACAAAAGACTGTTGGAAATAAGTTAAAAGAAATGATATATGTTGCACAATACTATGTTATAATAAATATGAATACAAATTCATTAATAACTTGATGAAGTGGTAATTGTAGGTCAGTGCTTTTGATAATGATTCTGAAGGCCGTCACTGCAAACCACAGTATATTCAAAACAGTGACATAGCTGCAGCTAACTTAATGCTAACATCCAATGGGAAACAGCACAGCAACACGGGCTAACAATTAGCATGTATTTGACGGCGTTGTGACAGCAGATATCCTCACGCAAACGGGGGCGACACGTGTACAAAGATAATCTAACAAAACATATATCCTTTATCCTCTGCGAAGAACAACTAATATCACTGCTTGACTTTCAAGTGGCTCCAATTTCAAAATGTTTTTTTGTCCCATAGGAAATGATGCAAAGCGATTTTGTTTGTTTCGGGTGTGTGACTCTCTGTGTGTGTGTGTGTGTGTGTGTGTGTGTCCCGAGGACGACCTTAATGTTGGGGCACGCAAAGAGCAAATCATTCATTATAATGTTTCATCATAAGGAGAAAAAAAAAATAGAACATTGTTATTAATATGAGTCAAAAGTGTGTGCTTGTGCGCGTTTGGTGTGCGCGCCAAGGCGGAGAATCCCGGCCTTGGGGGCCACAACGCACTTGACTGACACGTTACATGAACATGAATGTGCCTGTAATCCCATCTTCAGCAAGTCGTCCTCCTCTTCCTCACTCATCCCGGCTGTCTTTTTTTTTTTTTGCCTCCACACCTCTCCGGTGTTTGTTAATGACTCGCCGCTTAATTACCGTCTCTGAAGCCCAAAAAAGTCATGAATGAGGTTGTGCCCATGAAGAGGTTTTCAAATAAACACATCGGTCAGCTCACAGAATGTGCCCCGAGGCCAAAACATGAGCAAGAAAAAGAGGGGGGGGGGGAATTAAAATGTGACGGAAACCATCAAATTATTCATTTCCCTCCTTTTTTTTTATGTTTTCCTTGTGCTGACTGTACACCCCTCCCTCTCCCAAGTCTCCCTCTTTCTCTCTCACACGTTCCCTCTTGCACATTCCTCCCAGTTTTACATATCTATGACCCCCCCAACACTATTCCTCACCACTTCAAAAAAAAAAACCCACCACTCATCACCCCTCTCTCTCTCTTTCTCTCTCTCTCTCTCTCTCTCTCTCTCCCCACCTCATTGCCACCCCCTCATTACCTGACATTGTGGCTCCATGCCCAATGAGTCACACCTCTGCTAAAATCATCAGAGATGGCGAAAGGAGGGAGGAGGGCGCATAAAGAAGGAAAGCGTCAGGAAGGAGAGAAAAAGCAGGAGGGAATGACAGCAAGGAGAAAAATATAGAAAATAAAAATGGGAAGAGTGAGAGAGAGAGAGAGAGAGAGAAAGAAAGAAAGAGAGCCTCAGGGGAGTGAAAGGAGCATAGAGTGCGTTTAACTTTTTGACTCCAGTAGTCAGCGTGTGCTTGTCAGCAACAGTTAGCCTGTTGACAACAACACTTTCCACGCATTGCTTGGGCGCTACAAACGCACGCACACACACACACATGCACGCACGCACGCACGCACACACACACACACGCACGTACACACGCACGCATAGCAATCAGCCACGCAAACAAATAGGAGTCGAAAGTGCGGCTGCAGCCCCGCCTCTCCACATCAGCCACCCCCGCCCTGGCTTGCCGTTGCCCTTGGATACCGTAAAAAACACTCCCTGTTGGGCAGGACGGCGAGTCAGGAGAGGACGTACGTGGGTCGCGCGCAGCGCTCGCACGAGCGTGTTTGCGCATTTTGCTTTACGGGAGTGACAGTTGTGTCATGGTTTTACAGAAATTGAAAAATTCTGCTCCCCGATTGAAATGGTCGGCGGAATCAAGTACGACAGAAATTCCAAGGTCGAACGATGGTCGGCCTCCGATTGGTTCAGATTTTGCTCTCGACAATTTCTCAAAAGTGAAGAGTGGGAATAGCAATGATCATTTCCATGAAGGGGTCAAAGTGTCGCCATCCCAAAACCTTTTATGAATCCGCTCCATGTGGAACGTCACGTGACCAACGCAGAATACGAGATAGCGGACTTCCTGTGTTGCTACGCTAACGAGCATGTCTACAGTTTGATGGCATGATTCTTTCTAAAATGTTGTTTTCTTGATGGCTGGTGTCTCCGGGCAAAAGTTAATTATGTATAAAATATAATATGGTATATCTAAAAACGAACAAAGCCAAGACATTGACTATTGTCATCTTTGGTGGCTTAGTGGCGACATCTTGTGTTTCAACGTCGCCGTTTAAATTCCCCGCTGGTCAGTGACTGCATGTCCAGGTATTGTGTTGTGTTTTTATTTGTTTGTTTGTTTTGTTTTTTTTACCCTCGAGGGTGCCAAATGCCACTCCAACAAATGTTGCCTTTTTGCCGGACAGGTGGTGACTTCCTCATGTGTCCTCTTCAGGTCGGACTAGAAAGAAATAAGCCATCGCGTCCATTACTCGGGTCCAGAGGGAAGGTGTTGCTTTCCCGTGAGCGTTATCTTCGATTTTGCATGAAGGGATTTGTTGCGATTTGAGGGAAACGGAAACGGCTCTTTAGCGGCTCACAGCTTTGATGGGGTCAATCCTCGCCGAAGCTCCGGGCTTACGAGGCGCACCGTTCTTCTGCCCACAGTGCTCATGTTTTCAAAGCCATACCAGCCAGCCACAAAGCTCCTTTTGCCCTTTGTACAGAACTCACCAGACAAAAAAACCTTGGAAGGCATCCACGGCAGAGCACATTCCCAAACTAGTTCTTTTTTCTTAATCGTTTTTTTTTTTTTTTGTGGAATGGGGTCGAACAACAATTACGGTAAAACGTGACTAATATGTCACGGACATGCCGCTTGGTGTTTTTTTTCTGACCTCCTCTGCTTTTCCCCTCCTTTTCCCATCCATCATCATCTCCCGTCATGAAAATTCTTCACTTCAAACCGCTGTAATTGCAAACAAAAGCGCTGACTCTTCTCCAGCTGAAAGAATGCTAATGATGGAGAGTAGCGAGGGTGCGCGCGTGCTGGTGCGGACGCCTTCATCGAACGACTCGATGGCCGTCGAGAAATGCGCCGAGGACAAAGGCGATGATGACGACGACCTGGGCAGTCGGGCCCGCCGCTGATTGGGATTGCACGCGACACACGTTGGCGACAACGCAGCATGCGGTGTGTGTGCGCCGACCGTACTTTAGGAGTACTTCCTGCTGCAAAGACACACGCAACAGAGTTCCACCGCAGTCAGTGTGTGTTGCTGCAGTAACCAGGCTACATGTCTGCATGGTTGCGAGGAAGAGAGAGAGTGTACGGCCTGGTTGTGTTTGGAGCTCGCCCAGGCCAGAGGAGCTCAAAGCGCCGAATGTCATCATCAGAGCTGTCGGGGAGCCAAGCAGTAATCACACCCAGATCACCTCCACGCTCACGCCAACTTACAGCACCAGTCACCCCAGAGCGTGCGTGCGTGCGTGCGTGCGTGTGTGTTTGAGAAAGAGTCTGATTGAGAGAGAGAAAATGAAAGACAAGAAGTACATGTGCATGCAGCAACTATGCCTGGTGCGTGCGTGGTGCGCGTGCGCGTGCGCGTGCACTGTCGACGTTACATGCGGTCATAGTGTGAGTAGTGAGTGAGTGAAATGTGTGCACTGGAGAAGAGGGTTTATTTTTTTCTCTCTCCTCCTCCCCTCTCTCCGTGTCATATCCCACCCCTCTATTTTCCATTTATACATGCAGCTCCAGATGTGAAGGCAGCAAAATATTAAATTACAGAAATGGGCTTGTTTCTGCACTTTGGCCATATCAAAAACAAGCCAGCAGCCTTTGCGCTCTCCTGATGGGACGTTGACCGCGTTTAACATTTGATACCATACGCGGACATGACCGCTCACTTGATTGCCTCTTTTACAGGCAATCTCATGTACTTTGCTTTTGTTTTGAAAGTTGCCTGGTGTCACGCACTTTCCTGTCCAACTCATTATTTTTAAATTTAAGGCAACATTTATTTGGAAAGCACCAGCTCATGGGCTTGCTTTCCGCACAGCTGGGATCCGGCCGCTCTTGCGTAAGCGCTTTTTAGGCCGCTCTTGGCTGGAATCAGGAAATCTATTGTCACAGCGGCAACAGAACCAAACAGTAAATTCTAATTGAACATAAAAAGGAATCTCAATTCAATTAGTGTGTTAGTGGTTTTCGTTTGATGACGTAAAACACAAAACACAAAAATAAAATATCCAATAGTTGCGCCGCTTAAAGTTTCATGATGTTGTAAAATCAAATGGGCTTATGAGTGTTGTTGTGGTTAATGTTAAACAACCTTCATGTTTCTCTTTTATGACCTCAGCCAAATGTGAAATGGAATGGAAGTATTGCTTTGATTGCATTTGTTATTTAGCAGGATTACGAAAAAAAAAAACCTACGCTAAGTTTGGAGGTGTAGCTTGCGTACCAAGCCAAAAATCGTCACATTTTGGCAGCCGTTTTACGACATTTTCAATCATCTTTCAAGACTCACAGAATATTGATGATATACGCAAGCAATCTACCAAAGAGGGAGTCGGCACTCCCACCAGAAAAACAAGTTTGTGTCCACCTTTTTCTGTTTGTTAGTAATCAGCAGTAGAACAGAGACTGGTTTGACCAAAAACACCGGTTTCTGACCGAAAAGCAGAAAAAAAGCTTTTTGTGAATAGAAACATGGCAGGCAGGACAGTTTTTGCTTTTTATGACACTTCAGACTATAAAACAACAAAAAGCAAGCGTGAGAATGGGCTTTTGATGGCAAAATAATCATTAATTTACGTATATAAAACTATGAAATGCGCCGTGAGCGATACCGACTTTTCCGCTTGGCTCGAATTGGACATCGGTGATTTTTAATTTTTTTTTTACATGCCGTTACTCATTCACTTGATGAACTATGACATCTTTTCTCCCAATCGCAACACACACTTTCTACTACCTACCGCGTGACATTTACTCTCTTTGTAACATACGCAAACATATTCTATTCGAGGCTGAGTTGCCGAAACCTGTCCGACTTCTCACGTTGCCATTTTCCTCCCTCGTAACTGACGTGACGAGATGAGATTCACCCTCTCATCCTTATCTTGTACTCAAAAGCTGTGCTGATCTCAAATGCAAAGCGATGCAATGCCACCATCTACAGGGATCGGTTAGCCATTACAGTGGTTTACAAACCTGAATTTCACAGACGAGCTGGTGGAGAACCTCTTCCCATACTTACGCGTTGAAAATTTACTTGACGAATATGTACGTCGTTGGCAGTAAACGGTTGGATTCCAGCTGATGAATATTATATGAATGTCCACGACATTGAATAGGGTCAAAGATTTTGCGCTCTCCTTCTCCTTCTGGCTCCCAAATGGCACTAGCGTCACTAAACCGGGGCTCAGCGAAGAAGCAATTTGATTTTCGGACACAGGAATTACGTCAGCTGACCGCCTAACAGACAAATGGACAGACAAACAACTCCATGTTTTTCCACTCTTGTTAACTTTTCAACCTTGTCGGAGGTCTGCAGTCTACACATTATTGTATTTCTAATACTATTGTATGCAAGTACTGCTACTCAAATAATGCGCCTTACCACTTGAGTGAATGTTTTCATTTTTGTGTGTAACTATGTGCTTTAACCTTGTGCTTTTGTAAACCATCTCGCTAAACATCGCAACATAGCGTCCAATGTTGTAATGTGAAACAGTTGTAATTGCTTGGCATTTAAAGAGGACATTTATGTTTCGTGGAAGAATGAAATCTTTGTCGGTGTTTTACGATTGTTGGAAACATTCCGGAATGCAAGCGTGGCATTAAACAGGTTTTGTCCCTTTTCATTGTGTTGCTGTTAGCATGTTAATGTCAGTCTTCGCTGTAAGCACACGTCAAGGACATGTGGACAGATTCACATGTCTGATGACCTCAGCATTAACTCTCAGCTGCACAGATGAGACAAATTTAGGGCAGCGTGACAAAGTTCTGACTGAACCATATATATGTCCATATTTTAATATATTGCACTCGAGAACCGTACTCTTCATTTGAGTGTCATTTACAGACACACGCACACGGCGGATTCCAAACAAAGGATACAACAACAATAATAAAAAGGATTGTTAGAAGGTCACTTAATAGAGACCAGACCTCCGCCAAGGCCAACTGTTAACAAAGTGCAGCACACTCTTGTTGACTTTGATTTTCCATCGTTCTCGATTGGTTACGTCATGGTTCATAGATAATTGTGTCAGTCGATGACATTTATGATTATGGATGGTGCTGATTTGATACACTGATCCATTTCTGGATTTCACACCATTATCTGGACTCCAGCAAATAATACAGGGTTCATTCTTCCCGCGAAGAAATCGGTAACACAATTTATGTTTCGTCTTCCAAATGAACCAAGAATCCGCCAAATACTGTACACACACAAGCATCGGCCTCGTTCTTGGCACAGGTGATGAGTGTAGCGTCACGAGGCCTCTTTGAGGGGGTCTTCAGCCCCCCCCCGTCCATAAAACCTAGCGACGAACCTGGGTGATAACAGTCGTAATAATTCACACGGTGGGATTTATTGTTTCTTGGGAGGTCGAATTACCTGCTAAGCGAAGCAGCGTCATTATTGGGACATGCACGTATAACAAGTGATGGACAAGGCGAAAACATCATGGGAAAATCCCCCAGGGATTAGGGATTAGGGATGATCCAGAACAAGCCCGAGCCAGCCCCGACTCGGAACTTTATCAAAAAGGACCTTTTCGCACCTTTCGCATGCTCAACAGTGGAACCGCGGTTCAGTTGGAGTGTTTGCTGCTGTCGGGGTCGGTTGGATCTCTTTAATGTGGAAAGCGTGTGCTGGTAAACTTCGCTGCTCTGCGTACAGTATTAATGTTTGAACCCTTAGGCCTGCCGCACACTGAGACGCGGACAAAGGCCGTCGACTTTTGGCCGCTCGTTTTGCTGGTGAACGGTGTCGCGACGTGGGAGATGTGCAGTGTCTATGTACAAGTCTATATATGACAAATGACGAAAATAAAGACAGTATCTCACCATGTTGCGCATGTGTCCACAATCTGCAGTAATATGCTCCACAGTCTCCACTTTGCTTGTTTTCATGTTTTTCTCAGTCTCATCTGGATTCGAATGGATCTTCAACGGCGACCAACTGTCTCGCATTCTGCAGACGTAATTGCAGAAGCGCCTCCATCTCCTCCATTTTGTAATTTTTTTTTTAAGAGTGTCTTATTCCATCGGATGTGTTCAAGTCCTACGTTATTGTCACAATTTTGCGATGTGCAATTACGAAGCGACGGACTGACCTTCGCCTGAAAGTGAGCCGAGTAAAACTGGCCAAGCGGCGCAATTAATTGGTCATCGGTCCAAGCTGAAACCGAAATCTCAGGGATGTGCTCTGGCCTACTTGTGACTGAATAGGATATGCGGTACAGAAAATGAACGGATGGAATTTCATTGAATTTGATTACTGAGGAGCCGTCTGCCTTGGTTGGACCAAGCCTCGTTGCACAGACAGACAATCCTTTTTTCGTCGTCTGCGTACTGGCGTTGATATGAAAAGCTTTGCTCGTTGGTGAACCTTAGAAAAAAAAACAATTATGTAACCCATCCAAGCTGCAGTTAAAAGAAAGTCTTCTTATTTTGACAGCTAAATGTGTGCGTGTCAACACACCTTGAACATCAAGGAGCCTTTTATCTACTTTTGTCCTCAGCAAGCATTAGCACGTTACAGCGTCCCCCAAATCCATCTCATGTCCCCGCTGTGCTGCACATTTTGTTCTGAGAGTCACGCTCACCTTCTCCGAGAAAAACAAAGCAAAACAAAAAAAAACAAAAAAAACCCCTCAGGGATACAAACTGAGTGTCGACAAGCTGACAGCAGTTTAGGATCACAGCAGAGTAGACACATGGTCAAATGCCCCGCAATGAGCACTTCCACTGGGGATGGATGAGAGTCACATGTATGATGGTATGTCTGCACAGTATGAGAGTGTGAAATAAATGTGTATCTTGCATGTGTGTGCGTTTTCCCCCATGTGTGTGTGTGTGTGTGTGTGTGTGAGAAGAGAGAGAGAGGGCTACCCTGCTCAGGGCATTGACGGAATTGTTTCCACATGTGTCTTATAACACAGCAGAGTTCTGGGCGGGTTTGGAGGACAAGAATAGAGGAGCGGGGGCTGCCGTAGTTGATGCTGAAGTGTGTGTGTGTGTGCGGGTGGGTGGGGGGGGTCGGGTTTCATCGCACCGTGTTGCACATCTGTTCCCGCAACCGAAAACACGCAGCACACACGATTGCCCACACATTGATAAACCGCAGTGTGTGTCCGGCAAACAGTTGCAAACATTGTTCACACGGAACACGGTTTCGGATTGAAGCTGTGCGAGGGCCGCTAATTGTCTCCTGCGTTTGAACCCCTGCTCTCTTTCATCATTCTGAACACATCACTCACACACATCATTCCCCTATTCTGCTTAGAGGGAAAGATGGGGAGAGGAGGAAGACAGCAAACATGATGACAGCGTCACAGCTTCAACGGGTGGAGGAGAACGAGATAAAGGCAGGTGAGAGGCGAACGGACGTGAGAGAATGTGTGGGAAAAGAGCGAGAAAGAGACTTCTAAGTGCCATGCGATAAACAAGGGTATGCCAGTGTCATAAATGTTTAATTGCCAGCAGGTTTATTCATGTTGAGAGGGACCGAGGGAGAAAAAGCCCAAAATGTGTCTCAAACTCAAATTTACACAACCAACAGAGGCGAGAAAAGAGGACAAAATGAAAGAGAAGAAAGGGTGAAAAATGCTAATTGGCCACAGTTGGGCATGTTTGGCGTGAGAAGAAAGAAGAAGAGGACATTGAAGGAAGTAGAGAGATGAGAAAGAACGCCTCCACAGGGGGATGGATGGCAACACTTTGTGCGTCGCACAGTGCCGCAAACTTTACTATTACTGGGGCTTTTGTTCGCCAAGTTGAACAAGAGGGGGGGGGGGGGGGGGGGGGGGGGGGGGGGGGGGGGGGGGGGGGGGGGGGGGGGGGGGGGGGGGGGGGGGGGGGGGGGGGGGGGAACGTGCTGACATTTGCTCTGAATGACTAGACGACAGTGGAAAGGCACCGCCCACAGTTCAGTAAAAACATTAACACATTTGAAAATGAACCGTGTCACCAATCCTACTTACCGTTACTATGGAACTATGTTGCAGTTATGCTGCGACGAGTTCTGCATGTATGAAATCATTCGTCCGATACACAAATCCAGTGGTACCTCGACTGAATAGTTTTTCGGGGTGCGAGCCGTCTTCGACCCTTTTTTTTTATTATCTTTTTTTTTTGTCTTTACAACAAGCAGCAGTTTGGCAGATAGTGAAAAATGTGTGAACAAAAATAGGCCATGTGCTCGCGTCAAGCTTTTTTGATTTTATACAGCGTCAAGCTGTTTATTGCCACTCCTCGCAAAGTTTACTGGAGAACTAAACATAAAGCAAAGAGAATTGCGCATTTGAAGCAAACATCACATAACTGTCACCCAAACCACAACAAAGGACTTGGGTCGACCCGACTCATTGTGCAGCGCCCCCCCCCCAGCCTAGCCCCAGCCCCAGGACAACATTTCCACAGGTGGACCACCACCCAGTTTGCAGGCCCACTAGAGGAAAACACTGGAGCCAAAAAGAAATGCTGATTACACGAATAAATAATACCAAAAAAAAACTTCATCTCAAGCCTCTTTTTAAAAACATCCCAAGAAAAAGGTGATTCAAAAGAATATAAGAAATCAATTCAAAGCCAAACTACAAAAATGGACTCTTAAGCCTCATCATACAGTAAAAACCTCAACAGTTTCTTGCAGTCCTGAAGTTCTCTGGCAGGCTGTTCCATAACTTAGGGCCATAATGCTTCCAAAATCCAAGTTCAACCCGCCATATACGTTGTCTTCCTTTACTTCCCTCTTCTTCGGGTCATACCAGAACCCTTTTTTGGCTTGACATGTTGTTCTTCTCTCAACTCGGGATTTTGCATAAGTATTTTTGTCTATGTCTGCAACTTAGTGCCACTCGAGCCTTGTGACTAAATTGTGGAAAGTTATGCCTTTTATGTCTTGAATAAAAGTTGTTCTATTCTACCTTGTCATAACTCTGTCTGCTCCATAAACTAGCCTTTTTTTTTTTTTTTTTTGTGTGTGTGTGTTTTTTTTTTACCTATAAAAAGGAAAACCTTGTAACATAAATCACGCGACCATCATATTGGATGAGAGCAACTGGCCAGCGCAGTTCCAGTCATATTTACACCGAAGCACTATTTCTCCCTCTGTCGACTTTAAAATGAGTCAGATTGGACTTTCCCAGCTGTGCTGAGGTTTGGCATTGTTCGCTCTACTGGTGCACTTACATTGGAATTTTTTATCTCTTGAGAGTCTGTCTTTTATTGAAATAACACGTAACCGTAACTTCTGCCCAATGGGCTCGCAAGCCTGCTAAGTCCTGTTTCCACCATGCACTGCACTTTGGTATGTCATGAATTTTTTCCGGGTGTTTTCATTGTCAAAAGATGTGAAGAGAACTAAAATAACTGAAACTATGAATTACATTTTGGCAAACCCTGTTGGGCAGTAACACTAACTGTTCTTATAGTACCCTATCGGGTGGAGAGAGATACACTGCATTTCATCGACTGATCAACAAGAATTGTCATTTGTAGCTAGCGCTCAGACTCGTCCTCTAAAAATCCCCATCCGCTCTCCGTACTGACACTAACGAATCAAAATGAAATCGATACTCCTTGCGCTATTCTGAAATAGTAGCTCAAAAAATGAACAATCCAATTTGATTATTTCGATGATCTGTTGAATTGATGCATTTTAGCTTTTGAGTTTAAAGTGGCTTACTTTAGCCAGGATCCCTCTGTTTTGCACTTGTCGGTGCCGCACCAGACCAAGCTTCCGCCTTTCCAGCTAGCCCGCTGGCTACTTAGCCTGATGGTTACCTAGCCGCTCTAGCGTCACGCTGCGCCAGATCATCTTTCTCACGCCTCCACATAACTACATGTTTGAGTTGCGAAAATATGTCCACTTAATGCCTTCCAGTGGCTGGAATATATTCCACTGGATCGTCTCGGGGCTTTTTTATGTTGTGACAACGAGGCGCTCTAAACGGCTATGCCAGCGAAAAGCGTTTTAGCCACACCAAAAATAGCAGGAAAACTGAAATGATGAAAAACAATTCACCGCTTTATCTCCACAATGGAGTACTACATACAGGTAGATGTCAGTCTTTGCACGTGTCCTGCAATTCACTTCCAAAATGTATAATGTACTGTATTCACAAACAAATATCTGAATTCACTTTTCAGCGCAAAAGATTCCCTTCAACTCGGACTCATCATCACCAGCTAGTCAGACTGTCTGCCGTTTAACGTCATGAATTGGTGGGAAGGGTTGCCACTACAACCGCCACGCTACCATTGGCTCTTTCTCTATGTTTCATCCCTTTCATTTGTCTTTCTTCATCTTGTATCGTGCGCACAGTTGAAATTCTGCCCCGAAAACTGGATACTGACTCAGTCGGATAGACAAAATGTTCAGTTTCAGTTTATTCACACACGTCAAGCAATACAGCTGCACACAGATCAGCACCAGGCGATACCCAAAACAGGACATCGATTCCCAGTCAGTAGGTTCAAGCAAATTACAAATACATGGACAATAGTTCCTCTTGAAGATGGAGAGAGACGGGGCGGTTTGTAGAGGAGCACGGCGGCGGTTCCAGATCTGTGGACCGTGGCACACCACACTCAGGCCGGTGGTTCTTAGCTTGGCTTTTGTCCTGGTGCCTCGTTTTGTGTGCATGTTGAGAGTAGCTAATCGGGATAGGGAGAGGAAGGTCAGTGTTTCTTGGCTTGGTCCGGCCTTTGGCAGCAGCTACGTGAGGACGCGCAACAGCAGCAAGCACCAAGTAAAGATGGGACATTCTTTAAAAGTCTCCCCCCCCCCCCCCACCCTGTCTTTCCCTGTGTAAGTCAGACCTACAGTATGTCTCCAGGCTGATGCAGCATCTGTGCTTTGTTAGACATATTACTGTTGCACAAGAATCTGGGGCAAGGGACAACAACACTCGCTAAATAGTGTGTTTATTGAACTTAAAAGTGCAGTAAATTGTGGCGCTTGAGAGGTCGTCACCGATTCATCATAGAAACTGAGCTGCATTGGAAAGACAAATAAACCAAAACGGGCCACCGGTGGAGAGATCGCCTTCGGTGCTTACCTGACCGCTTACCTGATTGAGTTTGAACTCGGGCCAGAAGCTGATCAGGAAAGCGGGTCAGCGGGTACTGTTGGGAGGAAGATCTGTTTCGAGTCTTCTCTGTGTGTGTTTTGGAATTAGCATAGTAAAGTCAGTCTCCGATTTACAAAGATTTAAGGCCCCGTGCCGTTTCGTTTTTCATTTAGTCGCGGCCCAAGGCCATGTCCCGGATCGCACCGGCTCGCTCGCATCGCCGCTCCCCTCCTTTTCCGTCTGGTCTGGTCTGGTCTGGAGAGATGAGGACCTGCCGGTGACCCCGCAGCCTGCCATACGCACACACAGGCAGACACGCATTCTTGTAACTTTCTATACGCACCCTCAGACGCGCACACCCGCCAAGAAAACACAGTCAGACAGAACCCACACATGGAGACGACGTGCGGGACAAGCCATCTAATCCCATGAATTCCCCAAAATCTTCACAGACAGACAGGTAGGACGCAGCAGCCACAACAAACACAAAGGCAGATGTCGCAGGCGCCGCAGGGCCCGGTTACATGTTTCCTAGCACGCTACACACGCCGAGTGATTACCACTCACACACTTGCTCCACCGCAGTCCCCCCCCCCCCAAAAACGACACGCGTACCGTACAGATGCTTCGGCACCACGTTTGAACTTAGTCACACCAAAACAGAAATGTACCGAGAGTAGACACACGCAAACATACACCTGTGGTTTGGGCCCACGAAACAGAGAAGTCTTTGGTCTTTGAGCTGTCTGTCCCACTTAAAGTGAGCTCGGCTTGTGAAGAGGAGCCGACAGAAAACACACACTCGCGCACTGCGATGAGTACACTGCTGGAGCAGAAGACCTGACTAAGCTGAATTCGCCCTGATCCCCTTTCCTATTTTCCATCTGCCTCAGCATAGGAGAACCTGCACCGGGGGAGAACTAATGCACATGTCACACTTTCACGGCTCAAACTGCGACACGCGCGCAAACACGCGCGCTTCCTCTTGACCACTACATTTTCACTTCACTCGGCTTGCTTTTTGTTTTCTTCTTCACACACATTTGCTTCCACTCTTGCAGGCAGACTTGAAGCCTTATCTCCTTTTCCACACGCCCCCCCCCCCCCCCCGCCCCCCGTCCTTTTGTCACGTCTGTGGTGCCGTGCGGTTGACCAACAGCCAGTCGGAGACAAGTGCAGCGAGCGTGCGGCCAGACTTGCCTGCCTCTCCACCTAAATTACATGGGACAGTCCCAATTACCCTGTGGCCAACCAAAGCATTTCCTGGGTTATAGTGCTATAGTGACGCGCGCACCCCTGCACCCCCCCAACTTCCCCTCCCTTTTCCTTCTTTTGCTGTGGTTACAGTGGGTGTCATTAGACGCTTGTTTTACTGTAACCCCAAGAACGTAGCCGCCGGCCGCATCCACGCCGCAGGAAGTGCCACTGTAACGTTCCAATAACCGGGATGCGTGACAAATGGGAGCGTTCGGGCTAACAGTGTCGTAGTAAATTCCAGCCGGGTCCGGAGGGAGACGCGAAGGGAGCGTTGCAGAGAAAATCGGAAATTCTAGACAAGCGGCTGTGACTTCTGGGAGACAGATAAGCATTTGCCGTAACATTTTATGAGGGCTTTAAGGGTGAGGAGAACCTTTTGGACGAGGCACGGTGTCAGGCGCACATGTGGATAAAATAGCTGATTTACGGCGAAGAAGCTAATTTAAACGGTTGGGAATATTAGTTAACAATCAAACTTTAATGCACAACAAATCAAAAACTAAGAGAAATATTGGGAAGACAAAACAGACTTGACAAAAAAACAAAAAAGTTCATTCATGCGCTGACTCAAGCACAACATTAACAATATGTTTTACGCGGCGTTTCATTTCAGAAGCCCCTAAACGTCTTCGCCACTAACCTTTTCACATTTTTACTCCACTTTATGCGACAGCTGCACAAACGTCTGGGCTTGGTGCTTTTGCAGAAATCCAATAATTCTGATGATAATGTCACAACGGGGGGGGGTGTCGATTCCACTCAAGTGTGCCAACAACAAGAGCGATCCTTCTGTCAGCACTGCATGTGACACAAGGCAGACACTCTGCAGCGTGTCGTGGCAAAAAAAACAACAACACAAAAACAACAACTGTGGAGCCATTTTATATTTAACTGAAAGTAGAGGAGGCGAGAAAAACAGGGCCAGGGGAGCAACTGAGAGGAGAGCGCCATTAGCCGCGGATGAAGGGATGCGCTCTGATGTCACCTGTCGTCACGCTGACCCCGCCCATCAATACCTTTGGAGGGCCGTGTGTGATGCCAACGAGTACCCATGTGCGCAATCAGTTTGTTTAGATCATTTCAAAGTGTGTTTATCAGAATCAGAATCATCTTTATTTTGCCAAGTATGTCCAAAAAACACACAAGGAATTTGTCTCGGGTAGTTGGAGCCGCTCTAGTACGACAACAGACGGTCAATTGACAGAGAACACTTTGGAGACAGAAAGACATTGCACGCTCTTGTCTTAGTTCTGGCAGCGTGCAAGTCCTCAAGGGCGGGTAGGGGGGTACCGACAATCCTTTCGGCAGTTTTGATTGTCCGTCGCAGTCGGAGTTTGTCCTTTTTTGTAGCAGCACCAAACCAGACTGTGATGGAAGAACACGGGACCGATTCGATGACCTCTGTGTAGAACGGCCTCAGCAGCTCCCGTGGCAGGCCGTGCTTTCACAGAAGCCGCAGGAAGTACATCCTCTGCTGGGCCTTTTTGAGGACGGAGTTGATGTCGGTCGCCCACTTCAGGTCCTGAGAGACTGTAATTCCCAGCGAAGTCGCTTAAGTTTGGCAGTGAACCACGGCTTGATGTTATTGAATATGTGAAATGACTTTGATGGTACGCACACCTCTTCACAGAAAACTGATACAGGATGTGACGGTGTCCGTATATACATCCAGGCTGCCAGCTGAATTTTCAAAGACACTCCAGTCTGTGCTGTCTAAACAGCTTTGAAGTTCTATCTTTGCTTCATTGGTCCACTTTTTCACTGTTTCCACTGTAGGCTTCGCGCATTTTAGTTCTTGCCTGTATGTTGGTATTAAGTGAATTAAGCAGTGATCAGGTGTGCTCGTCCAAATTCATCTTGGCCATGTGCTTGTGGGCCAATTCACCAAATTGCTGCCATTTCCTTGGAACTCTCGCAAAACAAACTTCTTTTTTTTGTTGTTGATGTTCTTTAACTCTAAACTTGATCATACACATATTGAGCTACTCAAGATGTTGCGTTGAGCGCGCGTCCAGATGCAACTCTCTACCGGCGCTTGCCCGTCTGCTGCCGCCGCTCGTCTGTGCAGCGCATCCGGCTCAGCGAGAGCTCCGACAAGCCTGCGGTTTGCCGCCTCGTGCGCACACACTCACAAGAGTGTACACACCGCTGCATGAATATACACAAACACAAACCTTTACCCGCATGCCTCTTTTGCTGTTATTCTTCTTCCGAGAGAACGAAGCCGGAAAAAAAAAAAAAAAAAAAAAAAAAAAGACCATTTATTGACTTTGAGCTCTCTGGGCTGCAGCTCCATAACACTGGAGAGTAAAGAAAAGACAAAGAAAAGCAGTACAATTGCCGGAGTAGGAAAGTAAGAGGTAGGAACATGAAGTTGAAGACCAGCGAGAGTCAGAAAGCGGTTGCTCGAGAGGGAGTGAGAGTTTGTCAAGTAGCAAGTTGTGGTTTGGTCCACTGCTGCATTTGGTTTTGGTTTATGTGGCTTGGGAAGAAATGAGCAAGGAAACAGACCTGGTGAGGACGGGAAAAAAGTAGATGAGTTCACTCCGAACACTTGAAATCATGTTAAAGTGCTTCATAAACTTATCTTCCAAGGGATTTTG
Organism: Phyllopteryx taeniolatus; assembly: GCF_024500385.1. Lineage (NCBI taxonomy): Eukaryota > Metazoa > Chordata > Actinopteri > Syngnathiformes > Syngnathidae > Phyllopteryx > Phyllopteryx taeniolatus. The sequence goes on along the minus strand of NC_084511.1, from coordinate 29,250,038 downwards.
TCAATGTTGAGGTTGTGTAAGCATCTCATGAGATGAATTAAGGTTCACCGCAAGTATTTGAAATATTCCGAGCCATATTTATGTTTGTCCGTGTCTGCTTGACGGAGCGCTGTGCCCTGCCCAGCCTGATTCTGGCCAACGCTGCCGGGGCTCGGTTCAGTAGCGGAGTGTCTTTCCAGCCAGTGGGACCACACTGGGTCCAATTCCAACAAACTTATTGACATTTAGGGGAAAATATGCTTTTTCAAATATGCCCGACAAGGCCCTTTTAGCCAATGAAATATTTCTACACATGTAAACAGGACAAATTGTCAAGCTAACTTTGACGTGATTCCTCTGGATGTGGTGGATTACGCTCTGCTTGGAGCCCAGCTTGTTCCAGTTGACCCAACAAAACAGGGCTCTCTTCAACAAGATGTTTATTTGAACCCGCTTGGGAAAAGCCAGGTGTTGCCAGTGTACACAGGACTAATGTGGTTTGAGGGAGTTTACCTCAGAGTGCAGGTGCTTGTAGGAGTGTGCCGCAGTGTTCGCGAGATAAGACCTGGCAATGGAGGAGCGTGCATGCAATGACCTTTTAACCCTCTGATGGATGACATGCTTCCAAAGTGACCAGGCGGAGAGTTTTTTTTCCCAATTTTTGTTTGCAATCGGTCAATGTCACGATCAATCAACGTCAATTCATGCGCTGTTTCTTTTTTTTTTTTTTTTTTTTTTTTTTGGAATTAAAACACTTTTTGTTATCACGACCCTTCTAATGCACAACACGCGTCTTCACGTTGTTTCACTTAAAACGGAACGTTTCTATCATATGTGCGAATATGTCGCAAATATCTCGTTTTGTTGAGCACAAATCATCAACTCTATTATATTTAATAACCTCACCCTGTTTTATTTGAGTGCAAGGATAAGAAAGTGGACCTTGTTCCTCTCTCTCTTTCATATTGTATTATCACTGGGCGAAAGCGAGATGTCCGTGGCTGGGGGTGGCGGCAATTTCACAAGGCAGATGATAACTGCCAGTTCTTGTGACCACAGGTGACCTTGCCTCCTCTCAGGAGAAATAGCTCGACACTTCTCAGAAAGCAGCCATCAGGTTAAAGGGTAAGCATGTTTCCCTTGACAGCAGAATAGAATTAAATGGAAAGCAATCCTACATATTAGATTACGGGGGGGGGAGTCCAATAAATGTATTCGATTTGAACATGTCCATCGGTTGCACATGATTGATTGAACATCGTAGCGATCATCAAGCCATGCAAATCACTGGAGATTCCTCATGTAGCTCAGGATTTGGATTCAACGGCAACATGAGCACGGCGAGCTTCGTGCGACAGAAGGGAACGCCCGCCGTTGTCCCCCCTCAGCGCCATGTACGATGACAGCAGTCAGCAGACAAAAAAAAAACAAAAAAACAAAGCGATCCAACAGCTATTGAGCAAAACAATTTCATCACACTGCAGCCCCATTACACGGCTGCTGTGACCAATGCACGCCGGCTATTCACGGAAATTGGGCAAAGAGCTTGTCATGCCACATATGAAGAGGCGTATGGACGGCACGCCCAAACTCCAAAAGCAAATTATTGAGGCAATGGGAAGATGTGGGTTGAAAAAACAGACTTAACCACCATCCAGTCATTAGAAGACATCAGGCAGGAGGAAGGACTTTTGAGGTCCAAAGACAAAAGTCAGCCGCTGGTATTCCCATTGCACCAAGACTTTGAAAACAATTGAGGTTGTAATTTGTGCTCAGTTGATGTGGTCGCTTGTATCTTATTTTTTTTTTTCGTTTGGTCAGCAGTTTACAGCGGTTAAACTACAGAGCCACTTCAGTTCATCAGCCGTGCTATCTGGTAACAGACGTGCGTGTACACCTGTCACATTTTGGGGAATATTTTAGCATGTCCGTTCATGGGACTGAACACATTACACCTTTTTGACCCATGTGTGTAAATGTAGAAACTATTTGGTTTGAAAAAGTATGAAAGGATCCATTGAAATAACGATCTGTGGGTAATCAAATACAAGATATTGAAAGACCAGTTGGAGGAGTCAATCATAAACTAAATTGGTGTCAATGGACAGAACACCTAAAAACTAATAAACAGTCCGGGACGCATGTTGACAATTTGAAGGGCGGTGCTTATGTTTCGTGTCAAGGGGGTTTCGGTCGAGTGAAGTTTAGAAGCAGAGAAGCAGACTGACTGAGTGAATGACACGCAAAGGTTGCCACAGTTACCTGCTTTCCGTTCATCTCTCGTTCCGTCTTCGTCTCCTTTTAATACCTCTCGGCTCTCCTCCCCCCGTGCCCCGCTAATCTAATCCAGAGCATCGTGATCACATGGAAAAAAACAAGTGCACACAATTCCCTGTTAGCTGTAATTGAAACACACGCACACACGCACACAGGGGGGCATGCGGTAGGGGGGGGGAAATTAAACAAACTGTTTATTCAAAGGCAGCGCTGAGCCCCTTTTGTTGTGGTGGGGACCTGTCTTTTATTAGCAGCCTGCAAAGCTTTCAAAGGCTGGAAAGACAGAAGGACATGCCAGAAGATGAGTGTACACAAGGCAGGGGATGGAGAGAGGAAGGGTTAGGGTTGGGCTGCTGTGGAGAGCGATGGATGGGGAAAAGAGCTCTGGAAATGGGACAGGGCGAAAAAGGTCCAAAGGAAGGGGCAACCAATAAGGGGACCTCGCGCTTGTGTCTCTCCTGGCAGTCAGAGTTTCATGTGAAGAGGTGAAAAGTGGAAAACGGTAAACTCGGGTTCGCGTTCATGCTCCAGGTACCCGAATCAAAAAAATGTTCCATAGAACAGCAACCGTGTTTTTTTTCCACTTTTCACACAACTGGAAAAGATGGACTCCGAAGAGGATTCTGATTCTGATTCTGATTCTGATTCTGAAAGACTGTCATACGCAAGCCAGTCGTTTGTTGGGGAAGCCACAGACTCATGACGGGCATAAACCCGGCGCAGCGGGCGGCACAGCTGTGTGCCAGCGGCGGGTTAGACCGCTGTTGGTAATTTCCCAGACCAGCACAGCCCGGCAGATCTGAACGTGGGCGTGTTTGTAGCCGACTTCGTTCGCCGCCAATCGAAGCGGCTCCTCTCGTTCCCTTTCAATGTGGCGCAGTGAGACTGTGTGGAAGTGGATGACGCCTCAACGCGGCAATCTGTGCATTGTCGCCGCTCCTGGCCGGTGACGCAACGGACAATGTGAGCAGGTACCCGAATCAAATATACAGAACGAGCTTGCGCTAACCGCTGGCGACCGCAAAAGAAGCGACGCGTGGAGAAGGTCTGGCCCCGAAATGGAGGATCGCGGTCACAGAATGGGGCAATTATTAAAAAATCTACACTCCCTCCTTTATTTTGCACCCATTTGCTGTTTTTGTATGATTTTAATATCGCTACCGGGACCAGGTCGATCCGCTCCTTCATTAAGAATTATGTCATGCTGTTAGTGGTGCAATAAAAAAATAAAAAAAAGTAGTACAGTGTAAGTTGCACCTCAAAACATTGTTTTTCCATAACAACACAGTGGGGTCGCAGTTTTGTTTGCATTGCTTGTCATGATCTGTGTTTTGGTTTGGGTGGTTTAGTTTTGTTCCAGGTTTTCCTGTGTTCCATGTTTGGCGTGTGCTCACTAGGTTGTTGTGTCCACCTGTTCTCGTCTACTTTGTGTCGACCAATCAGCTCTCTCCAGCCACTCGTGTCTTGTCCAGGTGTTCCTCGTTGTCCCGTCAATTTGTTTGTATTTAGTTCCCTGGTTTCTTTCAGTTCTTGTCGGTTCATTGTCGTTGTCACATGTCTTGCCATGTCATAGTCGCCAGTTGTTTTTATCATTGTGATGAAATATTATTATTTGGAGATTCCCGCACTCCTGCCTTGCCTCCCTGCTTCCCCTGCAATTGGGTCCACCATGTTCTTGCCTTGCGTTCCTCGCCTTCGCCCTAACCACGTACGTGACATTGCAGCGAGTTATTAATTGCGCAAGGGTCAATCGGCAGGCGTTGCGGCTGCCGACTGGACTTTTTTTCCGCGATTGTCCAGTTCAGTCGCCTTGGACGTGTACAGTGTGCTAGGTGTCGGTGTGGGGGAGACTGAAGTATTTGTGCACGACATCATTCTACTCTCTCTCTCTCTCTGAAGCAAGCTATCAGTGCTGGCTTTCCATCTCTTTCTGCCCATCTCTCATCGTCTTCGTATTGAATGTGTTTGTGTCCTTATGCTGCACATGCAATACGTAACATGCTTATGTTACGAGCCGTGTGCGTATAGATGTGTGCGTGTGTTTGTGAGCGCGCAAACTAGTGCACGCTGACTCACTCTGGAAGGCGAATCAAAGTGCTCTGCTTTCAATAAGAGTCACAATCAGCAAAGTGGCAGCAAGGAATGACATCACCGCAGCTGGGTCCCCAGCTGGAACACAGAAAGGACTTTGGCACGTGTGCGTGCGTGCGTGTGCGTGTGGACGTATTTGTGTAACAGTGTCAAAGGCCCGGCGAATGCACAGTTTATTTGTCATATGCATATTCCGTGCAATTCGTAAAGCCCGTGGCAGGGCGACACGCGAGCAGGTCCGCTCCAAATGCGCAAGCTTCCCTCGCAGCAGCATCTGGAGGTGTGTGTTTGTGTGCATGTGAGCGTGTGTATCGTGGCAGAGAGCACAAGTGAGATTTCCAACCTCAGTCATCCCGTCAGTCTCTTTGCACATTCTGTGCCGTGTTTCTATTGGAGCAGACGGTGCTGCGGTGAGAAAAACAACAAGAATTTCATCTGTCACTGATTAAGTCCATTAATGTGTTGGTGTCTGATGTCTTTCGCACTCCTTCCATACACACCGACGCGCAGCTGCACTCACAAACAGACACGACATACACCCATGCTGCCGCCGCACCGCGCCGCGCCGCTACCAAGACTACGGCACAGTCGCGGACACACCGTGGAATCTCATCCGTCTTTGCGTGCGCGTACGTGTGCGCGCGTGCGTTTGCGTTGGGTGTGAACGGATTTTCACACGCTAAGTCATGCAGGCCGGAAAATACTGATCATAAACTCGCCGACCAACACCAGCAACCGACAGGCCCGCGACGAGCCAACGCAAACACACAAACACACACCGTGCCACTGCATACGCAAAGCGGGCCATGCGCTGTGCACACACTCTGCGACTGCACGTTTACGCACACGCACGCACACACAACGTGCAAACCGTCGCTTTCCAATTCACGCACGCATCACCCGGCCGCTGAAAACACACACTGCTACCGAGCAAACCACGCAACCAGACATAAACGTCTGATGTTGTCGCTGTGGTATGTAACACTCCACCACTGTCATTTTAGGAGCCAACCTCGGCTGCTTTGAATAGGCGCAAGTGTTGGGATTTGGGCTTAAGCGCACATTTTGTTGTTGTTGGCGGACAACAGATCAGGTGCTATATTTCCAGTCTCGGAATACACCCCGTACAATGTTTTATTTCGAAACATTCTGCAACTGTGGGAGCAATCTTCCGCATTATTCACAGCAGAGGGCTCTTTTTATTCTGACAGTGACCTCAGTGTGCGACGTTACTCGCAACGGCCATTTCTTATCACTGCGGCTCAGTAATTCATTTCCACCCTCAGATTAAATATAATGCTATGATTACGTTTCCGTTTCTCATTTTTGCTTCAATCTGCCTTTGTTACCTACCGTTTGTTGTTTCTTTCATTCTTTCCATCCACTCTCATCCTTCCTCAGCATTTCCTTGATGATGTCAGCAATCATGACCATTAAATCGGAAAAATGGAACTACTTTTGACCATTGCAACATGGAAAACATTTCCAATACATTTACCGAAGGTTTCTGGGAACTTTCGGGATGTCGGAAAACACTAAATGAAGCAGACCTGTCTCCCACCGAAAATGCGCGCAGGCGCATTATGAAGCGCAAAATACCACAACGGAGACCCCGGACCGTTGAGCAACTCAAGTTGCACAACGAGCAAGAACGGGAAAGAATTCCACCTCCAAAGCTTCAACAATTAGTGTCCTCACTTCCCCGAAACTTCTTGAGTGTTGTTAAAAAGAAAGGTGATGTAGCACAGTGGTAAACATGCCCCGGTCCCAGTTTTCTTCCAATCTGTTGCAGGCATCCAATTCCAAATCAGGGAATATTTGCACACACAAAAAAGTTCAAATCATGCAAATCAACGCAATGCAAACGTTTCCAACATTTCCTGGCTAAGCAGCAAGTCAGTTCAGGATTTAAAAAAAACATTTCAATATACTTTGTCCATACTTCCTATTGGAATTAATATTTCTAAATAGGTCAGTGGTTTGAATCCCAGCGCCAACTGTCCACTGTCATAGTGTCCTTGGCAAGACACTGAACCCTGAATTGCTCCCAAATTTACAAAGTATTTAGATTTTTTAAAAGAAATTGAAAAAGCTAAACCTTTAGCTGTATCCGTGGTCATTTCAGTTCAGTTGGGCGGCTTTTCTGCTACCTGGAAGGACCCTGGCACCTATTGTTTACAAACCTTATGAAAAGGTTTCTTATCTGTTTGCGGGAACCTGCGTCAGACGTATGAAGGCCACCACAGTTGCAGCAATGCGAATGATCTGAATCAGGAGAATACTGGGGCAATGGAAACGGAAAGCCCTTCGGTTCTTTAGAGTCTTCCATTAACCCGACATACAGTACAACAGATTTTTGGGGAGCGGACTCTGTGAAGATGCCGAAGAAACCGGGCGATTATGCCGAGTCCGGGACAGGGCACATTGACATAATAATAGTAATATTTTTTTTTTTTTATTGACCAATTACAGTGCAATCTTTTTCGTATGAAAGCCTCGTGAGAACAGATTCCACAATGACGTGTCTTCGGCAAGTGCGAGCTATAAATCTTTTACATAGTTCATTCCAACTGCGCTTACTGGTGTTATGTTATGCAACTGACATCTTGACTCATTCACATGTATTTTTTTGTGATCACTAGCACGTGTGTATTTGTGATGTTATTGTTGGCCTCGCTCTAATTCTGAAATTCTGAAACTGTCAAAAGGTAGAGAATCGAGTCTCTGACGATCGAGCGTTTCGACGTCAATATTAGATTCACGAGGAACTGAAAACATTCAAGGAGGTCAAGTGATGACTGTTGGGTTCTAAAGAACTCTGTTGTATTTCGGTCATGTGAGGGGTTGTACAGCTAAAAATGTTTGGAGTCCATTATAAAGTCGAAGTTGATTAATCGATGACGTCATAAATTGCTTTTTTCCCCTTCTTTCCAGTACAGTACAGCAGTCCCCGACCTTTTTTTGCGCCACGGACCGGTTTCACATCAAGACATATTTATTCAGACTGACATAAAAAAAAAAAATATTAAAAAAAGATTCGGACTACAACTCACCATTCCGCTGAATGTAGTTGGAATTAGTAGGAGCCATTTTTTTCTCTTCAAAGCAGCGGTTTGTCTTGTCTTGTTTTTCATAGGCTAGCATTTTGTAAGGCGGGGCGTCAAAGCGAGGCTCCAAAAAATTAAGCATTTCTCTTTTTCGGTATTTTTAATTCATTTGCACTTTTAGTACATGTGCCGATGGACATACCGATCTTATTTTTGGTCCAATACTTCCACACACTTGTTGCATAGTGCGGCCGACAAGTGTTGTGATGTTGGTCGATGTTGTGATATGAATAAAGTTCTCGCACAGTTGTTGCCCTCGCGTGACTGGACGTAACATTTTGGCGACATTCATTTTGCGTCGCTCGCCGCCAGTCCCGTTGTGGCGCCAGTGTGACTCTTTTAAGACTCGCGCCGATCAGAATTGCAGAAGTTAGCGAGGCTAACCGCGACTCTCATCCACCTCTCGGACCCGCGCAGATGTACGAAGACTTTGTCGCCTCGTCGGGCGGACATTTCACTGCTCCACAGAACGTTTTAATCCAACGACAGCAGCAGACGGGCAAGTGGCAAGGCCTCTGTAAATTGGCCGATTGGGAAGGCGAGATGCCAAAAACGCGAGTTCAAGCGTTAAACGCCGACTCGTCGACTAATTGGTTCAAACGCTACTACGTATAGATGACCTGAATGCAATATCACCTGAACAACTCTCTCATCCGTTCAAATTGTGGTTCCGTGGGTAGTTTGTGATTTGTGTCTGGAGGAGTACTGTCTTCCACCCTCACAGATTTCACTTCAAGCATGCGCCACAGGTTCTCAATTGGGTTTAGGTCAGGGGACGACAGTTGCCACGCCATCGCTAGATGCCCACAGCAGTTAGGCTTGCACGGCATGCATTGTTTTGACATTATTTTACAGTGGAACCGCAAGGCATGGTCATTCTGCTCATCCCGTGACAGGAAGTGACCAGCTCCTGCAGATATTGTCGACATATTTTGCAGCGGTCTATTTGACACATTCAGTCACCCTCAATGGGACTTCCATCACACGCCCCGTTTTTTCCAGGCCAAACCTTCACTCTGCCAGCTCCTGGCTGACGCCGCAGCCTTGTTGAGACACGGTGCCAATCCACCAACCGGCCAGAACTCATCAGTTAAAAAAATAAGCACATTTTAAAAAATCAACAACAAAAGATCCGAAAATATATTTCTGAGCTCACGACAAGATTCCTGTGTATGCGCCTCGCTTAAGTGTGGCCAAATTTCACCTTGATGCATGACCGCAAGGCTTCGGAGGATCCTGCATCGAGAGGTTCTTGCGAGTCCAGAGATTCAACATCACCATAAGCAAGCTATGGACGGACATCAACAGCGTCGCCAGTTGAATCCGTGGCTACGAGCCAGAGCGCAAACAGCAGGCTTCACACGGGAAGAACAAGCGCTCTTCAAGTATGACGGGGGTACGTCAGCTCAGGGGTGACATCGCTCGACCTTTTTTTTTTTTTTTTCCCCTAACCATTATTTATTCAGGAAGGAATCTATGCTTCTACAAAGGCACCTCAGTGGTGGAAAGTAGGACTGAACCCGTGACCTGCCGTCACCAGCTCGTTTATGCTCAAGTTTATGCCCACTTTTCTTCAAATTCATAATTCATGGGGATGTGCACTGTTGACTCATAGATATTTACTTAGTCAAATAGAATTGAATCACAGCTGCTGGGAGGAAGGCCAGCGGCAGAGACCTGTGGGAGCAGAGCGCCGATGAGGGAAGGCTACCGGCGCCCCGTAACTCCCATTGTGATGTGCTCGGCGAAGCATATACATCACACGGCGTGGCCCATAAACTGCCCACATGCTCGCAAAGGTGCGATGCGCCCGTCAAGCGCGCAGCGCAGACGCTGCTCACATGTCGGAATTCCATGTTTGAGCGCTCGCTGAGGAATTTGGAGTTGACTCTCATCTGCGACTATTTTCTCTCCTGACTTTCTTCCTGTTCTGTCATATTCCGCCGATCCATCACACGCCTTCTTTCCACCGCAGGAAACGTACCCAAGGCCCTGCCACTCTCCCACGAGTCCGTCACTACCCCCATACAACACAACAACCTCCATCCAGAATCCTGTCATCTGCTATAATTCGCCACTTTCCAGAACACTTTGCCTTCTGTCTAACTGTCACGTTTCCTATATTAGCGTCAATCACTTCATCTTGCGCCGCCGGTGCGCCTGCCGGTGCGCCAGCGGCGGTGCCATCCCATAATCCGATCCGAACAATTCTTGCGGGCCTCACCTGGACGTGAATGCGACAATGGAGAGAGGGCGAAAAGGTGGTGACCCGAGATTTTTGTTCTAAATAAATCCATGTAGAAAGATAATTGCTGAAAATGGGAAAAGGCTGAGAACTACGCAGTACTAATCTGTTTTTCCCCATTTCTGTGTTCCTGACTGTTTTTTTTTTTGGGGGGGGGGGGCGTTGCTAAGACGAGTGCCCAGTGACCTACTTGGGCAACTGGCATTTTTTGTTGCACTACAGCGTGCCGTTAGCTAGCTAGCTAGCTAGCTATGCCTACATCCCAAAAATGCATCTTCCCCGGATGCCACCATTTACAGAACCGCTCGGTGACGTTATCTTTTTTCATTTTTTTCATGATTTAGAAGCCTCACTTCATATATAATTTTTTGGAATCATTTCAACTTGGCAGTGTTGTTAACCATTTTCTACGTGGTGTGTCAAAATGTGCACACGCGTTCATTATATGTATTTATTTATTTCCGTCTTTCAAATTCCTTGTGTGTTTTTTGGACATACTTGGCAAATAAAGACGATTCTGATTCTGATTCCGATTCTGATTGAAGTTGTGGCCTTTGTGCAATGTAAGGTCAAGTCAAAAGCGCACGGCGCTGCAAGGCCGTCCTGCGGGGCTTGGCGGAGGCCGCTCGGGTAGCGGGGGGCTACCCTGCGGCCCTCTCCATATGGAAAGCGTTAGACCGGCGATTTCTAATGAAATGCAGGCTGACGTCAGGCGAGCACCCACCCGTTGTTTGGCCGCTTAATTTGCTGTAATATTTGTCTTACAAATGAGGATTCGGCCAGGGCAGAGGAAGAAAGGGACGGTAGAGGAGGCCCAAATGACAGTTGCGAGGAGGCGGCGACGTGCGGCGAGGAGGGCCCGCGAAGGGTTCTCAGCGTTCGAAGTGGGCGGTAGAGTGGCCGGCGCACTAACTTACGTGGGTGCACTTCTGTAAAGACTTGGTGTTAATTGCACTTGGAAGTTTTTCTTTTTTTCTTTTGCATATCTTTGAGAAATGCACCATTGAGCCTGCAGTTGACTGACTGTTTTATATATCCTCCTTTGCTCATGCTATAGTGTTATTTTTATACGACTTTCCCTCTGACTTCCTCTCTTCAGTCAAGCGTATTCATTTATTTTCCAGCATACAGCACAGAGAAGTCTCCTAAAATCTGCTCGAGGCGTTCTTTTTTTTGGGGGGGGGGGGGGGACGTTGCGCTGTAAATGACCACCACCTGGCCATCTGGCAGAAGTCACACAGCAAGCCGAGGAGAAGGCGCCGGATGCTGAGGAAAGACCCGTGGATGGAAAGAATAAAAGAAGCGACAAAAGATGAGCAAAGGTAGATGGAAAAAAATGAATGGCAGCGCTCTCCCACTCTCACATGTCAACTCCAAGGTGCTTTTTTTTTTTTTGGGAGGTGAGTAATGATGGGAGTCGCTGCCAGGGTAATTACATAGCACATTAAAGGGTCTCTTTTTTTTTTTTTTTTTCAAACATTACAGGTCCTCCTTTGCCCAGTGGCAAGGCTAAAGGGCAGTAAGAAGAGGAAGAAAAAAAACTGAATGAGACGTGGTGAAAGAGACGGGAAGAGAGGAAGACTAAAACGGCCAACGACGATGGAGGAAAAGAAACTTTAAAGAGAGTGAAGACGTGCAAGGATTAGTCACGGTGAAGGAAAGAAGGCAATAAAGAAAATGAAGATCACAATTTAATATGATCGGCATACTTGGGCAACGATATTGACAGATTTTGTAAGGGGGAAAAAAACAAAACAACATTAGTGATGACAGGCTTTCGCAAACTTTTTCAGCTCAAGACGCAACGTTGAAATTTGGTTTGAAAATACTGTGCGCATAAAAAGTCCACACACCCCTGTTCAAACGCTAGGTTTGTATGATGTGAAAAATGAGACCAAAGATGATTTCAAAACCTTTTCCACCATTACAAAGAATAAAACCTTCAGGCTTATGTCAGGGAAAGCCTACTAGAACATCTGAAATTCATTTGGGGTTCATCTGCGGCACTTTAAATGGTGATTCCCATTGAACTCGAGTTTGAATGTGATTGGTTGACAGCCTCATCCCACTTAAGAGAGGGTGTGCACACTTGTGCAATCGCTTTATCCCACTTGTTAATTTTCACTTCCCCTCTCGAAACGATTGAAAAAAAAATTGCAATTGCATCAGTACAGATTAATTTCCTTCCAGCACAAAGCACAGCTGCGTGGAGGGCGTAGATTGATTCGGACGTGTTGAAATACGCGCTCCAAATAGGGAACACACACACACACACACACACACACATAGCGCACACACCCTTGTTGACAGTTGACACAATAGCCGCGCACGCCACACAGCTGAACATTGTGCATTTGTACACAAGCCGATTGGTCAAAAGCAATTAACGAGCACATCATCGGCGAGTGCGCGATCCAGCGACTGTTAATCAAGTTCAGACCGCACACAGCTGCCTTCGCCGCACTCGGATCGCCATCGCACTTTTTTTTTTTTTGTCTCCGTCAGCGATTTCGAGGTCAAACTGGATTCAGATCTCGGCTCCGAGCTCTTTGCGTGCAGGTACTCCCGTGCATGTTCCCCGAAAGTCCCAAACATTATTATTTGAATAAAGACTCTGAAATTGGATGTTTGTCTGTTTATAGGGCGTGTTTACACAATGAAAATCAAGTATTCATTTCTCCCCCCCCCCCCCCCCCCCCCAAGAAAAGGCAAGAATCAAATAAAGAAACACCATTTTGCACTCCTGGGTTTTATTCTTTTGTCTTCTCACGGCAATGGTGGATTCTTGATATTGTTGTTTTGATTCCAATGTACGTGTGCAGAATGAAAACGTGCACGCGCATACACGCATCCGCCGTTTTCACAATTGTTGGAATGGGGGATACTAGTGCGTAAGTAGCATGATAGCATGACATCGTAGCAGCGTGAGAGCATGCACAGAGGAAAGACAAAAAGGGGAAAGAAATTGGGGTCAAAATGGGGAAAAAAAAAAGTCCACCGACGGGTGCCGAACCGCGAGTAGTACGTCACATGAGGCGATGATATATTATTATTATATGGGTTCGCAGTCATAACCGCCCTCCGCGGGAAACCGTGACTAAAATGAGTTTGACACCCCTGCCCGAGTTTACTCCACATGCGATGGTGACGAATTGTTGAATGGCACCGGTGAGACGGGCGAACGTCCTGGCGAGCGACCCTAAGCGGAACCTCATTTGGATACAGACTGCTCCGATAGGCTCGCCTCTTGAGCCTTCGTTTCAGATCAGGTCTGTGTCATAAGCTTTGCTCCTCTAACGTTTCGGCAGATGTTTCGTATTAACATATACTTTGGCAAACATCGGCCACATCAAGGACTGTAAATCTGATCGTATTAAAAGTTTGACTCTGGCTCCGGTTAAAACGGAGCCGACTGAAAATCATTGCCGTGGACTGCGATGGCAGGTGTCACCGTGAACGAGACTTATTGGGAACGTTTCAATCTGCAGAGCAAATGCTTGACGCGCACACACACACACAAAGCTAGATAGCATGAAGAATCCAAAGTCCAAGCATCAAATCCTTCTACTCTGGAGCTTCAGTGGAGCTAAGTATAGTGACAACAGCTGTAATGGATTCTGGGACGGAGAGGAGCGTGAGCGATATTAATCAGATTCATCTTGCTACGGCAGAGAGAAGAACTGGCTGTGCACCACCAACATAGCAGCTAATAAAAACAATATTTTGCCTTTCCCTTTATCTCGAGTGTACCTCTTTATCCCACGGGCGTCTCTCCGGCAATTACACGAAATTGCAAACAAGTGGCAAACGGGTTCTCTTCTTCCAAGCGCGCATTCTACCACTTTGCATCGGGGCCCCAGTTTCAAAGGGCCTCCGTCGTAAGCGTCTCGTACATCGACACATTGGGGAACGCTTGAAACCTGGCCAGCGATATCAATCCCAGAAACCCGGTATTGGACGAACATCTCAACATCTGACGTTCGCCTAAAACGTTTAAAGGTCTGCGGCTGTTGATCAAAGCCACAAGGTTTGATCAATACCTCAAGGTTCCGTCCTCCTATTGAAACACGTACGGGTTACGTAAGTCGGAGGCGACGGGCTAATCGGGCCAAATCCTCTGCAATCGCTCCGCGTGATAGCTTGTCTTTGATAAACCGGCACATTTGATTCATCTTACAGAGTCGACAACAAGCTCGCCGGCCTCAAGTCCGGCGCGCCTCGCGCCTCCTTCGCCGCCACGACCTTGGGGTCGAGGCAGAATGCCCTCATACATGGAGCGCGCCATTTGGGGATTTGCTCGACTGTGATAAAGAAAGGGCGCGCGCGCACAATGCACCCCGGCCCTTTGTCTGGGTGCTAACGGTATTGACGAGCGCTGATCGATGTTAATTGCGAGACAGAATGGCCGTATTGACCAGGCTGCCCGCATGAAGAAGCCCGAAGGCCCGCCGAAAAGAGCGCCGCGCACAGAGCTGTGTTGCCGTCACGGGCTTCCCATTACACACACTCTTTCTCTCGCTCTCTCGCTTTCTTTCTCTCCGACTCGCTCGCTCTCTCATTCACTTTAATGAGACAAGAGAGCCCCACAAAAGCGGAATGTCCGTCAACGCCAAGTCTCGTGAACACAACGGGGGGGGCAAAACGCGCGTCCTCGTCGCTGCGTATGTTTTAGCACATGCGTGTGACGAGGACACGGGTGCGGGTTGGCAAAAAACAAAAAAAGACAAATGGTGTGTGTGAATACAAGTTGGCGTGTGCGCGTGTGTCTTAACCAAAGATCGATAGGCAGTAGCTGCGGAAGCAAAGACATGAGCGATCAATAATCGGGCTGCAAACAGAGGCAGGGACACGGGAGGGGGGGGGGATAAAATGGCGGGGGAAGATTACAGGCACAGATAGTGAGGACAGAAAATAAAAGCCTGAGGGGAGGCCTGTTGTTGAGTCAAGCACTCGTCGACCGCAAATAGCGAGCTTGTCTGGAGTTAGCGGCGCAACAAGTGGTCCCAAACTTGCGAGTCTTCAAGTTCATCCGTGAGGTCGGCAGGTCGGGGGGGAGGAGCACAAAAAACGGTGCCCCTTTGAGACCCAAAGCAAAATGGCTACGTGCGCCCCTGGGAATGAGCTCTTTCCCGCTGTGCTTCTAAAAACTCATTTCATTGCATTTTCTCCCGCTCTTGGAACTGTTGTCGTGTTCTTTTGTATTTCGTTTTCGCCGCGTTTGATGACTGCACATGGTCTCTGATGGAACCAATGTGCAAATCAAGTCAAGCACATGTGTGAAAACGTCTCGCCTGTCCCTCGTCGAGCTGAGGAGCCGCCACGCGGACGATCATCGCGTTCCGGCAGCAATCTCAATGCCGGACGGCCTCCATTGTCCCGTTTCGTTTGTCAGGGTCCACTTCTGAGTTCAATCCATTTGTAGGTTATACGACGCAGCCGTCACAATCTGGCCTAAATGCTCCACAGCGGAAATAAAACCGTTACAGACTGAACTCTATCGCTCGTTGGAAACGTGCCTTCAAATAATCTCAGTCTCGAAATGAATCCATCGATTTTCGACTCCTGCTACGTACCGGTGAGTATTACGCGGCCCTTCTTCTCGAACCCTTCCGTCCGGGCTTAAGCGTACCAGACGGACGCATACCTCGCCGCCGCAACGCGGTTTCAAATCCTTCTCCGCAACATTGACGCTCGTGTCCCTCGCAGCGGTGTGGTGAGCCGGCGAGGAAGCGCCCAAACACAGGTGCGAAGGCGAGGAGCTGAGGAGGCCGGAGGAGCTTTTCACGCATTGGACCGCGGCGCCCCGGTGACCGTCCTCTTGGCGCAACGCGCCGCCCGTGCGTGCGTGGGATTTGAAAAATGCAACGATGAAAAGAATAGGCCTTCACTTGCAGCCAAGATAACCGGCCCGAGTGCAGGAGAAGGGCCCCCCCCCCCAGCCAGCCAGCCTGTGCGTGTGCGTGTGCGTGTCATTGAAAGGTGCGGCAGAAGTGTTGTGCTGGCTTGGCTGACTGTCTGCGGTTGTGCAGCGGTGAGAGGGAGTTATTATTATTATTATTTTTTATTTTTTTTGTCAGGGGGAGCGCAGAGCAGGCGTTTCTGCACAAATCCCTGAGAAATGTTCCTTTTGGATCCGTGTCCTTGCTTACATACCGCCCTCCCCGACTGTCTTTCATTGTCCGTTTCATTTCCCCTCTTAAGGTTTCACTTAAAAGTTAAGAAAAGCCCAGTCATAATGCATCGCTCGAACGCACGTCGACGGCGGCCGAGGGGGCTCGGGGTGGGGGGGGGGCGTACGTGGGCAATGGCGGCACAGCCGTCGATTTGAAAACAGATGTTTACTTACTGTTCAAGACGCAAGGCCCTTGAGTCCAATTTTGAGAAATGATGGGCGTGCGCAGATCATCTTCATTAGTCACTCGCTCATCCAATCACGCATCCCGACTCGTCCATTCACCCGCCGACACAATTCATGTTCACAAAGGCCAAACAATCCTGTTCTCTTCCCAGATTCACACCAAATTCCTCTTCCTTGAAGCACGCTCCAACATTCCAACATGTTTTTTTGGTTTTTTTTTTTAACCCTATTTTTCCGGAACCTGATCAAACGGCCATCAGTGAAAACAGACGGAGGTCACAAAGTTGCGCTTGTGTTCTTCAACCTGACATTTGGTGGGACGGTCAGCACGGCATTGCGACGGACTCATCCTAATTTGATCTGAGAAGTGTGGCTCGGAGAGAGAGAGAGAGAGAGAGAGAGAGAGAGAGAGAGAAGGAGGGGAGAGGGAGAGAGAGAGAGAGAGGAGGGTGGAAGGGAGGATCGATCGGCGCCTGTTCAAATGTCGTTCCGGTTTTGTTGGAGCGAGGTGTGCGCCTGCCGACGTGCCTCCCCCGTGGCTTTTTTTGGGACGCGAGAAGCATCTGCCAAAATAGCAGGAAAGTGGACCAAACCACACATGGGGCGCCTTTTCTTGCCTTTTGTGGTGTGAATGAAAACGCGGGGACGCAAAAGCGGCACCAGCAGCAGCAGCAGCAGCAGAAGAAGAAGAAGAAGAAGAAGAAGAAGAAGAAGAAGAGGAAGAAGAGTGCGAGCGGATCTGTCAGTGGGTAAACACGTTAGTAGTGTTCAACTTTGGATTCCTCCGCTAACCTGGCGAGCTCGAGCTCTCTTTTCATTTGATTTTCTTTTCTTTTTGCAACACGGAGCTGTTTTTCCTCTCTCTCTCTCTCTCTCTCTCTCGGAGCGGAGAGACTTTTGACTTTTCGTGCCCCCCCCCCCGCCCCCCCCCTCGCGCTTCATAGGAAAAGCTTTAACTTTCGAGGTTTAAAAAAATAAATAAAACGATCGGATTGCATTTTCCCCCTTCAAACATTTCGGAGGTGATGTCATCGAGCTGTGTTTTGGCTGCTATTGTGTCGAGGAGGCGCAGGGAGAAGCACAGCGGCCGGGCGGCGACCAGCGGCTGAGGCGAGTCCGGAAAATCAGGTGCAAAGTGCGGCTTGTCCTTTTCCTTTTCCTGTCCGCGCGCGCCATCCTCGCACGACTCGATTGGCAGGCACCGACATGAGCGAAGCCGCCTCGCATCGCCCCGCGCCCGCTGCGCCTCCGTCTCCCACCTGCTGTGCGCGCGAGCCCCCTTGTGACGTGGCCGAGACCCTCCGACACCTCCGACAGCCGCTGGACCTGCTCAGCCGAGCCTTGTAATTGCCGCGCGTGCATGTGCGCGCGTCCACACGGCACGCACGCGTGGCATCGTTCCGCGGGGCTTTTCGGAGTTCGACCGTCTGCGCACCTGTTCTCGCGTCATCGGCAGCCCCCCCCCCCCCCCCCCCCCCCCCCCGGCGTGGACAGCCGCTCGAGGTTGCCCCGCGGTCTCCGGCCTCAGACCCCGGTTGACCCGCGGCCGCATGTTGATGATCCGCCGATGCCAACTGGACTCTTTGACTCTGCCTGACACCCAGCGGATTTGCGGATTTGGACCTCTCCGGACTGGCGGACTGGCTCGGGCCGAGCGAGGAGACTGTCTGCGGGCCGAGTTCCATAGTGGAGGGGGGGAGCGATGTGGTCCCTTCTTCCCACGCTGACCGTCTTGTGAGTTTCCCTTTTCAAATCTCTTTTATCGCGCAGTAATCCGATCTCGCGTGAAGACGACGGAAGGGTTACGATGTCGAACGGTTACGTCGCTCCTCGTCAGTCCCCGTGGAAAACGTGCCACCAAAGTCCCGTTTTGATTGGCTGACAGCTCGGGGTCACGAGGTCACGCTCGTAAAAGCCGCCATAAACATCCCCCCCGTCGCGTCGACGCTTACTTGAGCGATGGCCCGAACCGGCTCGGGAACGCCGTTTAACCCATCTGCATTTTTGGGTTCGTTTTCCTGCCGGCAATGCTAACGCAGACTTCGGGAAGGCGATCGGGTGCCAAAAAGCAAACGTGAGGGAGGGTGCGTCCTCAGGGGCCTGTTGCCTGCCCATTCGAGGTGTGTCCCGTTAAAAGCCGGGAGGGATTTATTTTTTTCTTCGCTTGCGTGGGCTCGCGGCCGCCGTCGCCAGATACTTCTCATTCCTCGCGCTTTCTCCCGCCTGCCCGCATCCCGCCGTCTCCCATCTGTCCCGTCGGCTCGCACGCAGCCGTTTTTCCACGCATGCTCGCTGAGGTGAAAGCTACAAACGAATATGCGCCGAACGACGGCGCCCCTGGCGGTATCTCGGGACGAGCGGACCGACTGTTTAGTCCGTTGCTTTTAGTTAAGCTCGGCCAAAGCCAATCATCGAGCCGCTCGTTTCCTTCTCGCTTTAGCGCGTGAGACATTTCCGCATTTATGTCCTCCGCCCCACCCCCCACCCCCAGAATGCACTTTGGTCCCTGTTGATCAAAGTCTGGCACGCAAAGGGGGAAAGTCCGAACCGCAACAACCTGTCGCTCCGCTCTTGAAAAGCCGCAGCTCCACTTTGAGGCCTTCTGGAACCGTTGTCCCACAGTCGGGCCTGCTCACGCGCCCGCCGTCTTCTTCTGGTGCCTCTGCAGGGGCGCAGGTTTATGATGTCACCGCCCACCGGGCTTTCCCTCTCTCCGCCCCCCCCCCCCCCGGCACCTCCGCTCTGTCTTTGCTCCGCTCCTATTCTGTCCTTCCCTCACCCCCGAGCGGCCCCCCCCCCCTCGTTCCTCTGGCCTCGGCTCCGCGGCTGGCGCAAAACGGAGTGTCTGTGGTTTTTGCGGGAGCGGCGAATCCAGCGCCGAGGCGCTTTTCCCGCAGCGTCCTCGACGGCGGTGCGCCCGGGCTGTTTGAACAGCTGAGAGTCCTCACAATGCACAGGGGCTCGGGGTTTTTTTTTTTTTTTTTTTTTGGCGCTGTCGGTAGAATGCGAGGGCCAACACAGTCCTGCCCTGGACGTCTGCGTCTATTCGAATGACTGAAGAGTCAACACAGCTGTCAGAAATAGGGATACAATATGTCTGTGTAATTTCTCAGCCATCCGGGTCATGCTAATCTAAAGTTCAAGTGAAGGCAACTGGATTTCGAGAGCCAAAGCCTTTGGGGCGAAACTTCTTCCACAACTTCCATGAAGTTGGGGTCATTGTTGAGGGCTACAGGAGGAGGTCCTCTCAGCCCGCGAAGGTGTAATCGACTCGAACGTGCTGCAAAGGGCCAATAAATGGACTCCCAAGTTCAATCTTTGGACTTCATCCAAGTCCAGAAAAAGGGCACGCATTTCCTTATCGGGGTAACAACTCAGATCGGGCGTTTGACGAAATCTTCCCGATGGAGTCGAGATGCGAGCATCTCTCTCTGAATGTTCTCCGGTGTGAAAATGAGCCGAATCACGTCGCCCGGAGGATGCGGGCACCGGCCGATGTCACGTCGTAGAGCGTCTGAATCGCGTCTGAATCGCGTCTGAATCGGTTTCGATCGGCCGCTCCGCCCCTTGCAGCCGAGTCGTCCGTTTCTCATTCCTAACGATCGGTGAGCCGGCGACTCGCTAATCACGCCCGTCCCCGGCGCCCTTAAGGAACAACCTTCCCCCCCCCCCCCCCCCCGAAGCGCGACGAAAAGAGGAGGCCGAGGAAGCGAGGGGATACGATGACGTACGTTCGCCAGAGTCGGGAGGCGGTCGGTGACTTATGTTATGATGCGCATGACTCGTAACCTCTTCCCCTTCCTTTCCCATTATTTATCTTTTTGTCTACTTCTCACGCCAGACCAGACCACACTCTGTGGTCTCTTCAGTTTTTTTTTTGTTTTTTTATCCCTCCTCGGAGATGCAACCTTTTATGACCCTCCTCTTCTGCCTCTCACATAAACTTCAGATTTGCATCTCCCACCTTTCTTCTTCCTTGTCAGCAGCATTTATTCTTGCCCCGCCTTCTCTCTCGACCCCTTTGTGTCCCGTTCAGCCAGTCTCTCCTCCGCCATCTCCCGGTCCCAGAAACGCTGCACATGTCTTTGCTTCGGCCCCAGCTGTCAGCTGCTCGCTCCTCCCGTATACACACATCTGCGTGCATGCCCACGACGCTGCGGAGGAGTCACCTCGCTAACCCTAAACATAAACCGGCAGGCAGGAAAATGATAGGAGGGAGAGAAAGAGGCGGACGGGAGAAAGGGAGGACAACGAGTTCCAGAAAGAGCGGCGCAGAGATGAGGTGGGGATAGACAAGATTGGTACGATTGCTTTTGGGCTCCGGCGTCATCGAGTCGCTATCGCGCAGCAGCTCGAGGACGACCGCTTTTTGGACAATCCCGTTCGAGAGCTTTACATAACAAACGATAGCTCCGAGGTTTGGGGTCTTATCTTAGATAAACGCGGATATATTTTAATTGAGAAATAGAACCAGCTGCTTCTGTCGTAAGTCTCGAGTCGTCCAAAGTTGAGGCGCGTGATCAGTAATAACAAAAACAAGCCGTGTGACGGCACACATGACTCGTGCGCGGCCATAATGATTTCTCCAGAAAGGATTTTTCCGCATCTCTAATTGGAACCGCAATCCACTTGTGGCCAAAACCGCAGGGCAGCCCGGTGCGCACCTGCAGTCCAGCCCGGCTGTCTACATAGCCGCGGCGGCCAAACCCAGCGACTCGTTGCCTCAGATGCCCCGAGCAAAACAGATGGTATTTCTCTCGGCTTTTTGTGCCATTCTGCTACGGTCCGGTCGGGTCATTTGGAGGCCAGATTTTGGCACGGCCCGGTCAGAGCTTTTGCTAGCGTAACTATAAACGGGGCTGTGGGCGTTGCCCGTCCGCCCATGCCCTGGACTTCGGCCTGTTTGCGTGTCAAGCTTGTGTCGGCCAGCAGGAATTGGAATTGGCCAATCGCGCAAAAAGCTGTTGAACAGAGGGAACTGCGGCGGCGGGTGGGGGGGGGGGGGGAAGAATGAATGATGGCGTAGTGCTTGACTCTCGCAGCTGTCAATGGTTTCTCGACTGATGCTCTCTTTCGACTCCTTCCAGATGTATCCAGATGTTGCTGGTGATGTGCAATCCTTTACAGGTGAGACGCATGACCGTCAGGAATTTTTACACTTCTGGAGGCCACTCGTATTCCGATGTAGGTACACTTTGGCAAACCCCGCCTGCGCGCCTACGCGTGTTCCCGGCAGGTGCTCGGTGTGGATGGGGTCAACTTCAGCGTGCACGTGGAGAACCAGACGCAGGTGCGAGACACCATGAGTCGACGACACCACCGGGTTTACCAGCTCTACAGCCGCACCAGCGGCAAACACG
Organism: Phyllopteryx taeniolatus; assembly: GCF_024500385.1. Taxonomy (NCBI): domain Eukaryota; kingdom Metazoa; phylum Chordata; class Actinopteri; order Syngnathiformes; family Syngnathidae; genus Phyllopteryx; species Phyllopteryx taeniolatus. The sequence continues at coordinate 29,228,621 of NC_084511.1, read as the reverse complement.
TCCAAGTGCTGGGACGCCGAATCAGCGCCCGGGGAGAAGACGGAGACAAATATGGTAAGACGCACACACACGCGAGTGCAAAACAAGTGAATGCGTGAACGCGGTCCGCCCGCCAGCCAATGAAGGCGTCTGTTTAAAAGAATCATTCACAAACAACAACAAAAAAGGTGTGAGTGAGCGAGAGGAGAAGGCTGGCGGGCGCCGTCGGACCTGACAGCAGAAAGTCATCTTCTTCATTGATCTGCGCATTGATTTCTCATCGCCGCTGTTGTTTTAAACAGCGGGCTTCCTTTCCCTGCCTCCCCGTCCTCTGCCGTTCTTCAACGCTCGCCGTGTCCATCCCCCACCTCGTGCTCCTCTCCACCTCGAATGTAATTACGTGCAAACCCATTCTTAAACCGCACGCAATCGATGGCCGGTAGGAAGACGGGAAAGCTCGCCTGTGTCGCGTATGTACGCCATTCACGAGCACGTCGTCGAAACGTTTCAGAAAGCGCTCCGGAGAATTATTTCCCCCCCAAAAAAATCGAATCAAATACGGTACGGCGATGCACGAGAGCCGAAGGGATACGAGAGGAGATTGGAGGGGGAAGAGGAAGGAAGAAGGCAAGAGTGGAAAAAGCTATTGATTTCTCGTGACCCCTTTGTTGACTAAGGTCACGTAGGAGCCATTTTAGGGATTTATTTTTAACCAGGCTCAAGCACTCTTTGAGGAAGTGATATTGCCCGCAGGGATGAGCGCGCACTCCCGCGTATGTGCACAAATAGCGTACGAGAACAGAGAGCCCGTCAAGAGTCTTCTCTTGCGGCTCTCTGCGTGCTCACAACACTCTGCTCTTATCTGCTTTTTGTTTTTACGAGGCCAATTTGTGGGCAGCAGCTTCGCCAAAACCGCCTTATCTTAAAACCATCTGTCCGTTCCGAGACACAGAGGACACACACGCGGGTTTCATCGATGCAAAATAAATAAATTCAATGTTCGGGGCCGTTCGCTTGGGTTACAAATACAGTTCAGTTCCCCCCCCCCGACAGAAGTGGGAATAACCTTTGACATTTTCTGTTGCTGTTTTTCCATTCCTGTCACTCGCCAATTTCTTCGTCGGCCAATCAAGCGACTGCAGCGATTGTAGCGCCACCGATCAGATGCCATTCCGCAGCGATCCGCCATATACGTAACGCAATTTCCCAGCCAGGATTCTTCCGGGATCGTCTTCCGGGTTGTTTGCGACACTTTTGTGACACATCTCGTATGTTCCCCCGTGATTGACTGACAAGCGACCAAAAGTGTAATCAGCCGTTTTTGTTTTGGGACTCGAATGTCAGACGAAGAGATTCCGTCGACACGTGGCCGTCGTCTTGATTGGCTCTAACGTCTGTCTGTCCCTCTGTCTGTCCCTTCACAAGCCCAGCTCGTAGTGGAGGCAGACACCTTTGGTAGCCAGGTGAGAATCCGGGGCAAAGAAACCAACTTCTACCTGTGCATGAACCGCCGGGGCAAGCTGGTCGGAAAGGTAAGAATTCCTTTCTCTCGTGTCAAATGATGGCGTTGCACTGCGCTGACCGGCTTCTCCTTGTTTCCCGACGCTTTCTCCTCCTCAGAAGGCCAGTAACCGAAGTGCCGACTGCGTCTTTGTGGAAAAGGTCCTGGAAAACCACTACACGGCTCTGATGTCGGCACGCTACACGGGCTGGTACGTGGGCTTCACCAAACGAGGGCGACCTCGCCGCGGCCCCCACACCCTCCCCAACCAGCAGGATGTGCACTTCATGAAGCGTTTCCCGCCTGGGGAGCAACCTGACCTCACCACGCCCTTCCGCTTCACCACCATCGGCAAGCGAGGCAAGAGGGTGCGCGCTACTGGACCCCGCTAGCGGCGGCTAACCCCAAACTCCAGACTTGACCCGAGCCTGCCGCCGGCCGAACCGGTCAACCGAAAACCAATCGCATTCCACCGAACGACTTGCTTTGTCGGGACAAACGTCGAGCAGAAACTTGATGAATCATTCTCGGGGTTTATCTTTCCACCGACCGTTTTGCCACTACGACCCCGTAGTTGTAGCTCATTCCTTTCTTTTTCCTCTCCTTTCTGGGACCAACTGGACCCTTGGTGGTCCATCACTGGAAGCGATATGGACCTGGTCTGCTTCCCTTCACAGACCAGAACTATTGACAGAATACCTGAAGGGCAGCCAAAAGAGTCCAAGGCTCACGGCTCCACAAAGGCCTTGGTTCCACAGCCACGAAAAACACACATGGCCTTTTTACATCTCCTGCTGTGGCCCAGCTGGACAATATCAAGAATGGAATTACAACTGGAGCGTACAGAGGGAGGACAAAGGTGAAAAGGGGTGAGTGGCTGCTCAGTCGAAAGGGAAAAGACTGCCATGCGGGCAAAGCGACAGAAGGATCCGCGCAGATCGAGGACCGATAATGGACTGCTGGCGAGCCACGCACTTATTCCTCACGCCGGGAAAATCGGTGGCGACGGATGGACGGATATCAGTGAGGGAACCGGCTGACTGACTCACTCGACACATGCGTGCGTGTAACGGGACAAATGAAGAAATCCATGCGTGTCTTCTCGTGTGTGTTTGTGTGAAGCTGACTCCAGCGGCACGGACTGAAGTTTGAGGAACTGGAATGTATGAAACAACATGTACCAAAAAAAAAAAAAAAAAAAATGAAACCAAAAAAAAACAAAAAAAAAACAACAACAACAACAACCAGCCAATCACAGAACACCAAAGCATTGAGCAACCAAAGACAACTGAGGGCCTTCTTCAGGACTCCGCCCCTTTTACCATGACCACAGAGGACACAGCGCCCTCTGCTTGAAGGGGCGGGGGGGGGGGGGGAGGTGCCTTCTCTATGAGCATCGCCATAGAAACGACCCCCGGGGGGATGATGCTCGTCTGCGATGCCGTGGATACAGAATGCTGCTACCAGGACATTCACCAAAGTCTCACGCGTACAACCAGGACAACAAAATATTAAAGGGAACAATTTATTGAAAGCTATATATATATATATATATATATTATATATATATATAATATATATATATATATATATATATTATATTATATTATATATATATATGTATGTATAAAAAGAAGACAGAAACCCGAAATAAGCAATCCTACTATGATGGTTAGTATAATTATTATGGTAAAGTTATTTCATTTATTTATTACAGCTATGTGTGCAGCAGTCTTTCTCGACTCAGTAAACCTTACAGAACCATTTCATGTGTCTCTGAACTGATTTTTTTGCCCCACGTGACTTCAATACACCACAAAAAGGCAAGCTCGCAGACAAATAAAATTGAGGCCCGAGCTCCTGACAACAGCAACAACAGAAACAAAAACAAACAAACAAAACAAAAACATGCGGCTTGGATAGAAAGGAGCATGAATGCAACTGAGAAATTCAACTGTGGATTAGGACCAAGCGGAAAAAGAAAGAAATGCAAGGGTAACGCCAGAAGGAAGTCAAAATACTACGAGATTAAAGTTGTGATTTCACAAAGAAAAAAAATCAAATATATATATATATGGAGGGGGGGAACTCCTTGACCGTTTTATGAATGCAACAAATATTAAATGCTATGGGTAAATATTTCACGAGATGGGCGGAGAAGCTCGGTCTCGGGGTAAAGGCGCTGATCCTCCGCATCGAGAGGAGCCACGTGAGGCGGCTCGGGCATCTGGTCGGGATGCGCCCCGGACGTCTCCCCCGCGAAGCGTTGCGGGGACCGCCCGGGACACGACGGAGGGACTTCGCCTCGGGTTTCCCCCCCCCCCCCCGAAGCGGCTCGGGGGGGGGGGAGCGAAGCCCGGGTCTCCCTGCTCAAGCCGGCGCCACCCGAGCAGCGGAAGAAAACGGACGGATGGAAATATTTCATGATATTACTCGGCGATTTCATGTCGGGCCCGTCGAGAAAAACTGCAGCTGCTGGTCTCCGAATGTTGCATTTTGGTTTGTGTTTAAAACGATGATTCTCACCATTGGGATTCTAATCGTGACTTTAAGCTCGCCGCGTCACTATTTTTGGGCAGAATTCTTTTCAGCGGGCCCAAATACTTTCATCCAAGATAACGTTGCAACATTGAATTCCCACCCAAAAAAAACATCTACGTTACCAAGACTAACAATGTCTTCCCATCCTTTTAGGACACAGTGAGAACCACTCAACGAGTGCACAGTTTTGCCTCACTAATATCATATCATATCAAAAGTGGACCAAACGTGTACATGGACCAAAAGTTTCAGGTAATCAAAGCTGTTTGAGCAATAGCCTTGCTAGCCAGCTTAAGGTTGAACTAGTAGGCCAAGAGTGGCACTAGTAGGACACTAGTGCGCTGAGTTTTTCTCACCAGTGAGGACAAAGAGCGTACTAATAACGACTATGAAGGATATTGAATAAATGAAGAAACGAATTGCCATACGACTACCACTAGTAGTACAACGACAAATGTATCCGGTGTGCCGAAGCTTCGCATATGGCGACGCCGCGTTCAAGAGTGAGCTGTTCTCCAATTTTGAGGTTTCGGCGATGAAAGCGTCGCGCAGTCACTAAAAGCTGCGTGTTGCCTTGCTCCCCGCGAGGAAAACATGGCCCATCGTGTTTGACTCGCTTCTCCTCTCAGCGAGCCCCCTGTCGCCCTCCCCTTCCTTCCATATCGTAGCGGGAGGTCATTGAAGAGATGTTGCTGCCAAATGACCCAAATGGCGCTGGCGGACACAAACGGCTGACTCAGCGCGCCGGAGGATTCCTCTCGCGAGGCAACAGGAATCGGCGTCGAGGCCGACGAGGACGCGGGATCAAGAGGGGCCGCTCGTTCGTTCGGGGGAACGTTGCTCCAGCTGCACTCGGGAAAATGATGGAAATATTTCGCCGAGCCAAACCCGAGTGCGGAAGGTGTATGGTAATGGCGTCGAGGAAGGAATGTCAAATATGCGTGTGAGAACGGTGCAGTGACCTGAGAGCTGCAGGAATTACGGGCCAAAATCCCACAGACCCAGCAGACGCGCGCACACGCACAGATCAGATACCAAACACATGTTACACATAACATGCTCCCAGAATTTGAAACATTCCAAATCAAGAAAAAACACATTCCCAAACAAACTCCACCCTCTTCAATGAACAATACGTAGCCACGTTCTTGTACCAAGTCTTTGCTTCCAGCGCCCTGTTGTATTTATTCAAACATGCATTCTTCTCTAAGTTATACAAGATGGTGTGTGCGGCCTCCTGTAACAGGTTGTTTCTGACCTCACTGTGGCAAATGAGCGACTTTATATTGCCATCTAGTGGACATTTTCCTCCCCCGCGTTCCAACCGCGGTTGTGGTTGCAAATCGTCCCAATGACCTCAAACTGAGTCATTTAATATCGTCGCCGATTGACCCACGAGGAACGTTTTTATCCTGTCACGGCGGCGGAAAAATCTCAACCCGAATTGAAAATGCTAAAGGGATTTCCCAAACGCAATTTTGGTGGACCGCCGCTAAATCCACGTGCCCGAAATCCGGCACAGCAAAAATTCAAAGAAAATGGCATTTTCGAAACATACTAATGGCGTTTTGAACGATGAACGTTTCCTTCCGCCTTCGTGACGGAAAATCCCAAATCAAATGAATTCATGACATGAAATCTTGTTTTGCCACGAGTTGGGCTTGCGTCGGCCTTTGAACCAGTGGCGAGTGCGCAAAGTGCCCCGAGACAACAAATGCAAATAAACGCATTCTTCTATCATTTGAATCAACAATAACCCAGAAATGCATCATGGGATATGTTGCGTTTCTCGTGACCGTCGTTGTCGGCTCCCTTTCCAGATGCATTGTGGGATACATCGACTAGCGAAAAATAGCACCTTGTTGTAGACTACATCATGGTGTAAATATGAAAGCATGACATAAGCCACATCACGCGCACGCCCCTGAAAGACGTGCACGCGGGCGCAAGTGAACTCCACAAGCAACAATTGACCCCCAAAACGTTTGTAAATCCATTTTAACGTCGCTAACGTCGTTTTTCTTCCTTCAATAAGGGAGAAAATCAAACGTGCATAAACCTCCAAATGATTCCCCCCCCCCCCCCCCCCACCCCCTCAAAAAAAAAAAAGCACGAAATGAGATGAAACCGCTGAAGAAATGAAACCTTGACGATCTACTTCAAGTTTGTAGCAAGTCTCAATTCAAAATACAACTACACCGACTCAAGTTAAGCCATTTTCATTCACACTCATCTTCATCTTCATCCCAGTCAAAGGGCACAAAAGCCTCCGGGGCGTGTTTGTCACGTGTCACCGCCTCTTGAATTAACTTTGCACGTTTGCAAACGAGACGATGGAAATAATTTGGATCAAGGTAAAGACTGCACAAGAAATGAAGAAAGGCCGCAGGATGACGAGCCCTGCAACGTTTTGCAATGCCGAGTAGTTAAAAAAAAAAAAAAAAAAAGACGAGAAAATACGTACACAGATCCAATTTCCAACTTCTGATCAGAGACCTCCAAGTTGGCTTGAGATGGAACGAGGAAGTTGAAGCATTGCAATCACGCACTGGAAGAAGAAGAAGAAAAAAAAACAAAAAAAAACAAAACACTTCATTTTCGATTGCACACGATTAAAATGCGATAAATTGATGATGACATTTTCCAATTTCCTCCCAAAATGTATTCATTCTCATTTGACTTTGGATGTTTTTCAGTGTTGTTTTGCACACACACATATATATATATATATATATATATATATATATATTTGCGTCTGATCAGGCAGCTGGAGCACACACAGACCACATAAAAGCTCGAGCACAATGGAGCCCTTCATGAAAAAAAAAAATGGGCCATTTCTGATGCAGCCGTTCAACGTTATTTAAAATAAAAGGCGTCTCTGCCATGTGTGTGTGTGTGTAGCGGAGCAGCTGTTGTGAACAATGTTACGAGCGATGCTCAGCTTCGACTTCATTCAAGGTCATTCAAGGACGCAGCCCTCTGATCCTTACTGCCGCTTCATTTCTACATCAAGTGCATCTGAACTTTGACCTCGGGGGTCTTTTCTGCCGTCGTGCTATGTGACGAAGCGCAAAGTGTGGGGGCGGCGTCCAGCAGTCACGTGATCCCTTTCCCAAAAGTGAGGCACGCATGTATGCGCCTCCTGTAACATTCAAGAAACATTGTTGTCCGGGAAGAGAACATATCCATCCATCCATCCATCCATCTTCTCAGCCGCTTATCCTTACAAGGGTCGAGGGAGTTCTGGAGCCTATCCCGGCTGTCACCGGGCAGGGGGCGGGGTACACCCTGAACTGGTTGCCAGCCAATCGCAGGGCACATACAAACAAACAACCATTCGCACTCACATTCACACCTACGGGCAATTTTAAGAGTCTTCAATTAACCTGCCATGCATGTTTTTGGGATGCGGGAGAAAACCGGAGTGCTCGGCGAAAACCCACGCAGGCTCGGGGAGAACATGCAAACTCCACACAGGCGGGGCCGGGGATTGAAGCCGGGTCCTCAGAACTGTGAGGCAGATGTGCTAACCAGTCGGTCACCGTGCCGCAAGAATGTATTGTAAAGGATTTTTTTTTTAAATCTCAATGAGGCTTTCCTAGTTCAATAATTAATATAATATATATATATATATATAACTTTGAGACAAGTGGTTAAGAATGCGGCCCAATGACCGCAAGGCATCAAGGTTTGATTCCCCAACCAAAGGCTGCTTCAAATTAGCTTGTCACGCACGGCTCCATCTTGTGGACATATCTAGTATTGCTCACTCTGCTGACTTCAATAATGATATTGCAAATTAAATATATTTTGGACCGAAATAAATGTTTGAAAAAGCTTTAAAAGACTCAATGCAAATGTATTCCACTCAAAAGTATTTTTTTTAAACAAATGAATTTGAGCTTGAACAAACAACTACTGTAACAATTCTTTCACCTATCACATTTTGAGAATCACTGGGTTAGTCCTAACGTCATACAATTCTAAAAAATAAAATAAAAAAAATTCGTTGCATGTATTACAACAGTTTTACTTAAATTGTGAAATATTTTTTCCATTACTTTATATTTTAAAATATTTTTATTTTGTTGAAAAAATACAATTGCTCTTTAACATCATCTTGTTTAGCAACATTTAGCTCTTTGATAAGTGTTATTTCCAACTTAAAGTCACAATGACCTAATATAATTTCAGTTTAACTCACTATAAAAATACTTTTGGACTTAGTGGAAGATCAAAACATGTACTTCTATTTAACTGAAAATTATTATTGAAAAGACCTTTTTAAATTGTCTACCATTTTTACAGTGACTTGTTTAAACAAACAAGTCACAAGTCAGATTGTGCAAGTATTGACAGCTGAATTGGCCAAAATATAAGTGCAAGTATAAAATTGTTTGCACTAACTTCTCAGCATGTTCTGATACATCTCCATTTATAGTTATGAACACTCAATGTTTTTGCAGGTTTCCAACAATAGTAAAAACTAAAGACTTGGCTGGCTAATATGTTGTCTCGTGCAATGTTTTCGTCAGATATAATTTTTCCCCCCCTCAGCTTGAGAAATAAGGTAAGCAAAGAACTTCTCTCCCCTCGGCTAGAAAAGAACTTATACATTTTATTTAGTCCTATAAAAGCAGAGGACAAATCTGCCATCACTGTTGCAACCAACCAAACATAACAATAGACAATCATCCGTGTTAGTTGGCTCAACGCTCACTGTCAAGTACTTTATTCACAATAAGGTCATTTTTCTTCTTTAAAAAAATCATTTTAATATACAACACAATTTCAGACAAAACAAGTCCGTTTACAACTAAATTTGAACAAATTCCAGCTTCTCTCGTAAGCAAACAAGCTCAATGATGGAGTGAGAGGGACAGATGAAGCAAAGATGTGAGGCCAGAAGAAAGAATGACGACAGACAGCAAAAAGGGGAGAGAACTAGGATGAATTTTGTACTAAGAACCAAAACATACTGAAATAAAATTAGAAAACAACAATTTTATATCTATATATATATATATATATATATAAATATAAAACAGTAAGAAAAGAAGAGTTAAAGAGAAAAAAAATAGCTCATTGGTGCCAGGACGCTGTATCCGCGGCAACCTCACATGCATGTCTGACGCTTTTGCTCTGTCCTGCCAAGTCCATGTAAGCGCACACACTCACTTCTGTGTGTGCCCCCATATTCCGAGCTAGTGTGCATTTCTGGGGGGGGGGGGGGGGGGGGGGGGGACATGAAGCAGGAAGGGATGGGCAGATATTGATAAACAGAGGAGGTGAGAGGGGAGCGTGCAGACGTGCACACACGCCTCACCCTCGTGCACTCCCTCCATCTTTCCCATCCTTCCCCTCCTTTTCCTGGAGCTGAGTAAAGAGTCTCTTTCTCCTGCGTCATAGCTCCGGCCATCCTCTGTCCAGCTGCGCCACTCGTTGTGCATTTGCATGGATGTATATGTGATATATAAATAGAAGTAGAAGCAATTCCTTATCTGTAGAGACTGTTTTGGCAGGGGACGGGGGGTGGAAACTGAGGAGCAGAAGCTTCGTAAATTTGGGGGCGGGAGAAGGGAACTTTGTAACGTATATAAGGTCTGTTAATACTGTCATTAGTGTACAAAAGATAAATTAGTAGAAGGTGAGCTTCCTGGGGAAAATGGCGTCGGTTGCCGTGCATCCTCAGCGCTGGTAGAAAACGGGCACATGTTTACAGGTCCGTTCAGAGTTGGGCGGAACGGACGGAAAGGAGGTGCGAGCGGGCCGGGGTGGGGGTGGACAGAGTGATGACGAAGAGGAAGGTGAAGAGATGGGCTCCGGTCCATGATTGACGCAGCCATCGGCCGAATCCGCCCGGGGCTCCGTCAAGACGGGCTGCGGGAGATGGAGCCACCTGGGGGAAAGAAAACACGCTTATGGTCTGCTTAGTGGCCATATACACCTGCTGAAAAAAAAAAAAAGAGTCAACGTAAAGTGTGTACGCAGGGCCAGCGTTTGCAACAGGTGCAGCCACAATTTGTTGTTTTGTTTTTTTCAACAGACTTTGGTTCTTGCAGCCAATTGTTTTCTTCTAGGGCTCTGGGAGGGGCATGTGGCCATTTTTTCTTGTGTGACAATGGAGAAAAATAAGAATACGGTGAACTACAGTTCAAAAGTTGCATTCGGGCGCAGCGCCGCAGTGATGACAGCCGGCGCGTCCAATGGGAGGGGTGCTGGAGGAGTGACTACATCAAGAGATTTTGTAACTGTACATCCAAACAGGCAGCAAAAACTACCGGGCTACTTCCTGTAGCTTAGCACCCAGTGCCAAATACGGACATGCTTGCACTGTGCCGTCGTCGTCATCGTCCCTGCGCCCTATCCCGTGCTGGCACCGTGAGAACAAAGTAGAATGAGTAAGCGCCTTAAGGCAACCTGAGGAAGTTAGCATGGATTGGCTGTCGCTTGACTTCCTATAGTTGATGTCATGTTTTTATTTCAGGGCGCAAACTAGTTGAGAAAGAATCAATAGCGCCTCAGCTGGTGGTCACCAAGTAGCGCACTCAATTTGGTATTCATTGCATCAAGACACCTTCCACACAAATCAACGCAATTCTTACCAATACAGTAAGCAGTTATTAAGCAAAGCCTTCGAAATGGATGCACGGGAAAACAAAGTCACTTGACATCCCGACAGATGTGGCAACATTCCTACATTGCTGTTGATTTGTAACAGTGAGCACAGATGGAAAAAGCTGTTCACGCTGCGGAGGGCCAGATGCGCGTGGGACGAAGCGCACACTGTGGAATCATTCATTGACGGGCACAATTGTATGGAAACAGAACATTTGAGACACTTGAACGAAATCAGCATTTCAAAGTTGGCAAAACCTCTATACACTGAAAAAAAATACAATAATAAATCACATTACTAGAAGTAGTACGGAGAGCTCTCCTGAGGCCAGAGACTTAAAGCTGATCGCACAGTGTGGAAGGTATGCTTATGCATCTTTTCACCCAATCGGCATAAAAACACATCTCGAAGACACAAAGTGGAAGGCAGGAATTTTTGTGGAGCGCGCGCGTGCTTGCGTACCTGCTATCTAGAAATGTAAGTGTAGGTGCGGGAGGGAGACCGCCCCTCTGACTGGCCGTTAGTGGAGACGTTGAGAAAGTCCCAGATCAGAATGGTGTCGTCGTGAGAGCTGCTGATGATCTGGAACTCATCAAACTGCAGACGGAACACGCGGCCAGAATGCTCCTACAAACAGAAAGGAGGACAACTGTCACAATATGAAAAAGGGTTAGTGGCGCACCGATGCCAGTATCAGGTATCAGTACCTCTGCACAGTATCTATACAAAATTATCCGATACGGTACGCGCCGATACCACATCACCGGCCTGACATATACCTCCCAGGTTGTCCGCACAAATGTCTCCTTTCTTGCTCACTTCGCAGTCCCCGCCGTTGTTGTTACTACGTTCACATCGCACAGTGTTCTTACTCTCTTTTAAAAATGAAAAATCAATCGTTTGCCCCCTAGTCCTTGAGGGCGTGCGCTTATTGTGTCGCCTAGAAGCCACGTCATCCGGCCAGCAGCGTCTTCGTTTTGGTCGCCGGGCCTACTTGCCGCAAAAGTCCGTCTTTACGGTGGACAATCAAGTCACCCCAGAACGTGCGGCAACGTCTGGCCTGCTTTATTGGGATCACATCCGGCTTACAAAGTTGCAGCTTAAATAAACAACGAACCCATAAACACGTGAACCCAAAACGTTACATTGTGTAATATAAAACAGAGCTACTGCTTTTCCATTTGGTAGTATCTTTGCATTATTTTGTCGCTTTGTGACCTTTAAATGTAAAAAATAAAAAAGAAATAACCTATCGTTTTCAGCGGAAAATCGCGCGATCGGGCCCGATTACCGATTCGTGCTGGGATCGGGACGACCCTATAGCAGACATAAACAGAAACTGAACTGCAGGTGTGAACACGCACCACTAGAGTGCGCAGGCATAGCGTGCTCGCTGGGGCTCGTGGGTCCAAGGCTGCCTGCAAGTCCCACACCTTGATTTTCCTGCAGAGAGAAAAGCGCCACCACATAAGCCACAAATAGTGGGCGCTACGCTACATAAGAAAGCAGAGCGCTTGTTGAAGTGGAGACTCACCCGTCATAAGCGCCACTGACGATCCTCTTGTTATCAAAGCGGATGCAACGCACCAGCTCTTCATGGCCCTCCAGCACTCGCAAACATGCCCCGCACTCGATGTCCCATAACCTGGAAAAGGGATTGTTCACTGTTAAATGGCTAAATAGTTCCAGTTTTCAGATGGAGCCAGTCGTCACAGCTGCTGACAATTCTATTGTTCAACGAGAAATACTGGAATTTTAAATTGGGCTCGGAATGGAGAACCGTTTTAAACTTGGCTTAACACAGAGTGAAAGTAGGACAATGGCACAATTTTTGAATGACTAGTACTCAAATTCTAACATGCTAACAACAGGTAGAATGCTGACATAAAGCTAGAAAGCCTCCTTTGGGATACGGTCAATCAAAAATATCCAGGTCCCCATAAAGGTTGAGAACCACCATTTAAGAGTGGAGAACGTGTTTATAAAGAGTATGCGAGAGGTTAATAGGAGTATGGGGAAGATTACCAAGAGTCTGGGAGGTTCATTCACTCTAAAAAATATGTGGATCGCTACTTTGTATACTTCATAACATTCCTTTTTTATTACTTTTCGTGGTAAAGAGCCAGCAGGATTATATTTGTCTTCAATTTGTCTGTTAACATTTAGGCCAGGAAGACTTGTTCAGTCTGAGAGTATTAAATGTACCTAATTGTGTTATCAGATGAGCCGCTGACAACCAGTCGATCCCGGTATTGTAGACAGGCAATGCCCCGCTTGTGACCGTTTAGAGTGCGGACAAATTCACAGGTGCTGGTGCTCCATACCTGCACAATTCGACAGATCAAACGGGTAAAATGATTCGCACAGATTACATCTGTCAGGAAAGCAATTTTAAAAATAGTCTGAGTCAGATTCTGCTTTGACTTGAAATGAAAAGGTCTCATCAGGCAAGCTTTGACAGGAGAATGTAAAGATAAAAAGGCTGTCTGCTCCAATGTTATCAGGTAAATAGCATTTAATTAACCCTACCCGGCGGCAACAACATATGAAAAATACATCCATTCACATCGTTACCTTGATGGTGCGGTCCCCTGAGGCTGACACAATATATTTGTCGTCGAAGTCGACCACGTTGACAGCCGCCCGGTGTCCCACGAGGACGCGCCGTAAGCTAATGTCGGTTGGAGAGGCCATGTCCCACACGGCGATCGAGCGGTCCTTGGAACACGTGACCATGAGGCCGTTGGCGAAGCGTAAATGAAGAACGGCCTCGTTGTGGTGGATCAGCGTGTTCAGTACCTCGCCCGTCGTCACCTCCCACACCCTGCAGAGGAAACGGGAGCAAAGAGATGGAGATGGCAGGAGGGCAGAAGGTTTAACATTGGAATTGGCCAGGAAAGGACAGCAATGCGGTCATGTTTTACACTGAGCACTTAAACTCATGCAACGGAACTGTACAAACCCCAATTCCAATCAAGCTGGGACATTGTGTAAAATGTCATTAAAAACAGAATACAAAAGTTTGCAAATCCCTTTTGACCTACATTCAAATGAATACACTACAAAGACAAGATATTTCATGTTCAAACTGATTTTTTAATGTTTTTTTTGCTTAACTACTCGCTTATTTTGAATTTGATACGTGCTTCAAAAAAATCTGTGACAAGGGGGCAGCAAAACACTGGGAAGGTTGAGGAATGGTCAAAAAACACTTGTCTGGAACATTCCACAGGTGACCAGGTGAATTGGAAACAGTTGAGCGTCTCGATTGAGTATAAAAGGAGCATCCCCGAAAGGCTCAGTTGAGCAAACAACATTTCTCAGCATACAACTGCAAGGAATTTCATCATCTACGTTCCATAATATCATGAAAAGATTCGGAGAATGTGGAGAAATCTCTGCACGCAAGCAGCAAGGCCGAAAAACAACTTTGAATGCCCGTGACCTGCGATCTGCATTCAAAAAAAAACGGCATCATTGTGTAAAGGGTATCGCCACGTGGGCTCCGGAACACTTCACAAAACCATCGTCAGTTAACACAAACTCCTCGGACAATTATTTGCATCGTCCAAACAACATGCTGTGATACACAAAGTAACAAAATAAGAGTCATACCTAACAGTTGAGTCAGATGACCCAGTGACGATGACCCTTTCATCATACTGGAGGCACAACACCGAACCTGTGTGACCAGTCAGAATCTTCAGACACTCCAGTGACTGTTTATCCCATATCTGCAGGTAGAAATAACACATAAGGAACGGAATCTATTTGTGATTCTTGAATGGGCACAGATTTAGGTCATGCAAAGAAAGGCCATTTGTCATTGTGATGCTCATGTTCTGTTCACGCCCCATTTCCCCACTGCTGAGGCGAGCTGGAGAAAAATTTAGAGCAGTCCTGGGTGCGCGCCAGCCCTCCTGGAGAACAATAAGATGACAAATCCGCTTCTCTCCCACGATTCCTCTCCTTTTCTTTTTTTTTTTTTTCCAGGCCAGACATACGAGTGGGATATAGAACTGCACTGTCGTTACTTCAGCAGGGCAATTTACAGTCTTCAATTAACCTACCGTGCATGTTTTTGGGATGTGGGAGGAAACCGGAGTGCCCGGAGAAAACCCACACAGGCACGGGGAGAACATGCACACACAGGCGGGACCGGGGATTGAACCCCGGTCCTCAGAACTGTGAGGCAGACGCTCTGACCAGTCGTCCACCGTGCCTTGGGGGAACCCATTCTCCGTTATTCTTTGAAAATCTTGTCCATTTGCTGTTTTTGTGCTCAGATCGAAGCAATAAAATGAATACTTTGGAGCCATCCGGTGGAATCTTTGTGTGTTGTTCGGTATCATTGATTCAAACATTGGCACTACAATTGGACTGCATTGGCCAACATTTATTACTGCGTGAATGCCAAATGCTGAGTTTAATGACTTAAACACTGTTTGCTAGTGTGCATATTTGTTTGCCCGTGTGTGATGTCAAATCACTTGGAGCTAGCGGGTAGTATGCTAGCTAATACTACTGACGAGTCTCACGTGAGGGTGGTTGTGTTTGTGTCGAGTAATTTAACAACTGAATGTTGTTTATGTAACATGGGTTAATGGCTGCGTAAACGCATGCCGTCGGTGCATTGAGATCCTCTGCGTTTTAAGTGCTTGGCTGCCATCTTGTTTATTCGTCCATAGTAATACACAACCTCGTCTCTTTCGAAACACAACAACCGGTTCTTTATCCTGTAATGCAGATTTCTGGTGATGGCTATGGAATACACTGCTGTGCAACAGTTTAAATGCTATCAGTTGTTATTCTAATTTTTGGTTCAAACTTATGATTGACACAACATTCACATAAAGAAACTCAACTTTGCACATCAAAAAAAATGGTCCTAATTCGAAACCTGCAGCATTAACAGCAGAGATGTAGCAAGTCACGTACAAATCCTAAAGGCTTCATACAAGCATATTTTCACAAAGGCACACACACCTTGATGGAATTGTCCCTAAGGCCACTGATGATCTTGTCGTCATCGTACTGGAGACAATAAACCCCTTTACTATTTTCTGAGCGGCATTGAATCCTTTGCAAATTGTGTCTGCCACACCGCCAATTAGCCTCAATTGTCTGAAGGAAAAAGAGAGAAGCAATGAGAAATACATTTCTCAAGACTAAAAACAGGACCAAAAAAAGAAAAAACGGACAAAACCGCTCTTTTGGTAAGAGCATGTACAAAGACAAGTCATTTAAAAACAGGCAAAATAAAAACGTGAATAAAAGGAGGACTTTGTATCAAATGTTTTGTTGGCAGTGTAGAAAATATGATTGCTAAACAATGACCTTTGCTTTTGCATTCGCTTACCTCTATGTCTTGGATGATTTTGGGATAAAGGGAGTGATAATAAGAGTTGGGCGGGACTTCAGACGTGCGATTTTTGAACAGATACTTCTCCCTAGGAGGGAAAGAACATTTTTATGAGGCAGTAATATAATCCACCTGCCCATTAATGTGAATGACAAACACTATAAATCAAACAAGCTAGACTTTTTTTTTTTTTTTCATGTTTTCTTTAAGTAGACACCGTGAAGTACTTGGACTAAATTAGATGAGTGCGTTTCCAAAGTACAGCTTTGGGGGCCTTCCTCACCACTGATGTCTTTCGGACAGTCCTTTCCACAGTGGGTCAGTGCGGACCATGCGTTCTATGAGCTTCTTCCATAGCATGCCCTCAGAGATGACCCTCTGCCACTCCTTACACACCAGCTCTGCTGCACAAAGCGAACGCGCATCCAGGAAAGACAAGATGTTTTCTGCTATGTGATCTAAGCCTTGGGCTGAAGGAAGGAAGAAAGGAGAGGGGGGGTTACATACACCATGTTGCAAAGTGAGAAGAAAATAATTGTTCAGTATTTGACCTTGTAACAATAACATCTGTCAAATTTCTCGGAATGTCTTTTAAACCGGGTATCTGCAGCCAATTTAAAATGGGTTAAACCTTCTATCACAATATTTTAACGGGAGCGTTTGCAGTTTTTCGTTTACGAAACCACCACGCCTGAGGAAGTACAACGTATGGACAAAAAGCCTGACCGACATGATGTCATTCATTTGCCGTGCACCTGTGGGCACACCCCTCGCAGCCTCGGCCTGACTTGTTTCCTTGGGCTTCAGGAGCTTTGTTTTGGAATTTGGTGGCATACCATCAAACAGGTAACCGGCCCATGCCTAGAGGTGGGTAGGGACTAGTGAAGTGAGGCTACATTTAAATCTTGATACCAGTTTTAAAACTGCAAACTTAATAGAGCATTACAAGGTCATTTACTGAAATCCAAAGCTATTTTAATCAAAAAACATTTTTACACGTCAAGTTAACATTTTAACATAGGACCCCTTATTTGATAGCAGTTAGCAGCTTCACAATTCTTACGCCAACAAAACCTTTTTTTTCTTCAAAGAGTTTCTGCTTCAATATCTTTGCAGAATGTCAGAATAACCTCCTAAAGCTTCTGTTTGGATGTGAACCGCCTCCCTGCCTCATAAATCTTCTGGCTTGAGGATGCTTCAAAGGTTCTCAACAGGGTTAAGGGCAGGGAAGGAGAGGGGCCACACCACGGGTTTTATGTTAAAATGCAACTTGACCTGTGAAGACGTTTTTGATTGAAATAGCTTTTGATTTCAGTAAATGACCTCCTAATCCTGCAAATTCAGCATACGAGTATTCTCAGTTTTTTTTTTTCAACCTATAAAATGATTTGAAATTGTTGCGCACAATAATTTGGAACAGCGCATTTAAAGTTTTGAATTTTTTAAAGGATACTGTTATCATGGGGGGGGGGGGGGGGGGGGGTTGTTCAAAAATATTCCAATTATGCTCAATCAGTTGATAACTTGGACATTGCTAATTAGCGCTGACCATTTCAATAATTTCAAGTGCAACGTAATTTGTGTTGATATATTTATTGTGGGCATTACAGAGCACAAGAGCTTAGCCCGCGCTGAACAGTTCCGAGGTTTGGGGTTTGAAATCTCGCCGTAGAGCACAGTTGTCAAACTCGAGGCCCGGGGGCCAAATCTGGCCCGCCAACTCCTTTTATGTGGCCCGCGAAAGCAAATCATCTTGCTCAAATTCTCCTATATAATAAATTGTATTGTTGAGCTATTGCAAGTTACTGTTACTGTTTACAGTAACTAAGTTGAACAAACTATTACACTGATTTCAAAACTAGGTATCCATCAATTTGTTGTGTGTATGTAATAGTATTATGAAATGACTAAACAGTTATATGGTTTCACAGTCAACGGCCCGCTGAGGGAAACCGTGACTACAATGTGGCCCGCGACAAAAATTTGTTTGACACACCTGCCGTAGAGATTACACCTTCTCCCGTTGCTTGTGTGGGTTTTCTATGGGTACTCCAGCTTGTTCCCGCATTCCATGCATGTTAGGATTCTTGAGGACTTATTACTCATCCTAGTGTAACATTGTGAGTGTTATTATTATTATTTTATTTTTTTTTTACTATATGTGCCCTGCAATTAACTGACCATTCCAGGGTGTACTTTCACCCGCGGTCAACTGGTTTAGATTCCAGCCCACCTGTGGCACTAATGAAGACAATTGGTATTCAAAAAAAAATAAAATAAAAATAGATGGAAGTTTTGCCACTGTGCAGGACAGGTGTTGGTTTTCATACCTGGCAGCGCTGTGATGAAGTCTCTCTGTAGCATGGGTTTGAGGTAGGAGTTAATGTGGCCATGCTGGTAGTGGCACATTCGGGAGATCAGACGCTCGACAAACTCTACCTGGTCAGCCTCTGACCACTGGTCAAACAGGGCAATGCAGTGTTCCTTCTCTTTCTCGTAGTTCCCCTCTGACGGGCGCTTGCGGGACCCCACAACAGGACCATTACTAACCTGGGAGGCCAAGAAGACATTTCAGTGACTGGTTCAGAACAGCCTACAGTGCTTCGCAAACTTTTTACGCCAAGTACCAGATTAAAAAAAATAATAATTTACCGCCATATTGGCCAACATTACAGTCAGAAAATACACAGGCTGGGGTTTTAGTCCTAAAAAATAAATCTACTGCAGTTAAGTTCAATACAACTGAACTGTATTTAAAAAAAATTAACTTTACTAAAAACTAAAAAATACTGTAGATGAAAGGTTTATTAAAAAAAAAAAAAACAGCACTGTACTGGGTTAAAAAAAAAAGTCTAAATTAGCTGTTGTTGTGTTTTAATGTTTGATTGTATTTCATGTTGTAAATGTGAATTCTGATTGTATTAAATTCAGTGATTCTTTTGCGTACCACTATCGAGAGCCCACGTACCACGACTGGTACTTGTGAGCACACTAAGAATCATTGCTGTACAGATTATCCTAAATTTGATTATTCCGTGGGGCTGTATTAAGTGTGATTTTTCTTTCCTTCTATCTACTTGGAAAATGTCAGAGGCCGACAATCATAACTTCAAAATATGTTCAATAGTTGCGTGTTGTGGAATAGAATAAGAAAACAAGAACTGATGCCAACTCTTAGTCAAATTTCATTTATGGGTATGACTGTGTACAAACCCCACTAAAAGCAAGGCATTGCACTTGCATAAATGAATGTTAATATAATAAGAATAAGTAAATACAAAATTAAAATACTTACTGTATTTAGCAATGATAGTCCACCAACGCACAGATAGGGCTGGCCAATATGGAAAAATCTTATCAGGATATTTTTTTCTTTTCCCCCCTATCAGTCAATATCAATTTCACGATGTGAAACAAATCACATTTTTCAAAATGTTAAATATTCCCAGTTACTCTTAACATTTTGATTTAAATATCTAGATTCTGTCAAACACTGAACATTACACAACTGTGTCAGATAAATAAAGCGTATGTACTTTATGCGTCTGATGTATCCTCTGTGGATGTCTCACAGCTCCTCGACGGTGACGTATGAAAAATGGCTTGCATCAGCTGGATCGTAAACCGAGTAGAATTTCCAATTGCATAGTAAATCGTCTGTTTTGTCATTCCTTGATTATTTTAGTTTAAGCATACATATTTTGCTGAGCGCCTGTTCAATTGGGGGCAGTGTTTGATACCAAAATGACCGCTTAGCCTCACTAGGGTCGCGGGCGAGTTGGAGCCTATCCCAGCTATCTTCGGGCGAGAGGCGGGGTACACCCTGAACTGGTCGCCAGCCAATCGCTGGGCATATTAATTAAATAAATCATCAGAAAAGCCCCCGCGACGTGCACCCGATCATGGCGGGCGGGAAAGGTGACTTGACCGCTCAAGGGGGGCCAGAAAAACGTGATTATTTTACAATTAAATTTCGATGATTCGCCCAGCCCCCGTCCGTCTCTTACACTGTCATTCGCCGACTCCAATGTACATGAACAGACACACATTATATATTGTTTGCCGAGTTGTACTGTACTGTCTGTGGTTACCCAATTGATACATTTGTACGACAGTGGGAATGTTAAAGTGTGCATAAAGCTAACACGCCTTCGGAAACGTCCCCTCTCCTCACTTGTGTGTTCGTTACTTTTCAGGCATGCTTCAAAAGGGGGAGTGTAGTCATTTTATTTTAATGTAGGCTTACTATACAGCGGATATATTGTTTTTACACTTGTTTGACAGTTACGAATGCTTATGCTACAGTTTGTACAGTTAATAAAGCTTTAATGACGGCGACAGTTTGGCTCTGAAATAAGTAATTCTACATAATTCTGTCTGGGAAATGCGTTTTAAAACACACTGAAAGGTCGACTGGCGTACTGCAACACAACAGTGTGTTCAACTTTGGACGTTCCATTGTACTTTTGAACAGCTACTTGGTTTTGGATAAGAGGAAAAAAAATCAATAGGGTTCTTCCACTCAGAAAGAAAAATGGAACATATGAAAATGATGGGTTTAAAATTGTGACACAGTGGTAAAAAGGACCTTTCTCTCATTTAAACATTGACATCAGCCAACTTGTGTCATTCAATGTCGAGTGTGTTCATGCTTTGAAATGGACGATTACTGAAAGTTGGAAGACAATCAAGTTAACGTTGAGATTTGTCAGTGCTAGAGAGAAGAGTCTAAATGTGACTATGAACAAGCACTGAAAGATACCTTGAGAACCGTGTTCTTCTTTGGCGACAGGTCGTCCACTAGATTCTGTGACTCCATCCCGGACGTGTTCTGTTCAAAAGGGGACACAACAGATCAAATGTGCTGGTTAGCGCATTATTTTCTCTCTGTTTGCTAAAAGCACCGTGTTGAGCCAGGACAGCGGTGTGGTTAAAGCTGGACAAAGAAGTGCCACGAAAACAGCCAAGGAAGGGTAACCGTCATGACTACTGACAATTGCGTGCACATAAACATGTACGCACGCACGCACGGAGCGGAAAAACCTGATCACCACAACAAACATTGTCTTGCAGATGATGCCAGCGCCAAAGAAACATAGTAAATGAAACAATATTTTGTCTGTTACAGAGCAGATCTAGCGTGATAAAGAAAATAAAAATCAATCAATCATAATGACAAGTGTACAGAATTCGGAGAACTATACTAGCAGATATAGTACAGTGTTTTGAGGTAAGTTATCACAATACACTCCAATTCTTCTCTCTAATTCAATCACAATGGGAGGGGCCGCCTTCGAGGCGGAGTTATACCGGTAATACAGTGTTCAAATACATGCCTGACTGTGTGGGCAAAAATGGAAAGAAATAAAGGCTCCCTCTTGGTGCGCTTCCAAATCCCCATTTTGTAAAGCAGGCTAATTTGTTTATCAAAATCAACATTTCTCAAGGAAACCCAGAATATTCCCCCACCAAATATGTTGTGTGTATGCTGTGGGCATCAAACAAAAAGTGTCCTTGATTGACTATGACAAAAATCAAAATCGGTGTTTCCATTAGGGGTTTAAAGACTTCAGATTTTTTTTTGTAGTCGACACTTAGGTGATGATTGCAGAGTCAAAGTCGATTAATCGATGATGTCATTGATATTTCTTTCAGTTGTCAACTTTCTGTGCGTTCTTTCACCTCCCAACACAAGCTCGCTCACTCATTTTCCCCACACCCAACTCATCCAATCACGTTCAGTCGCTCATCCAATCACATTCAGATAGCTTCATAGCCTCGCAGACAGTCGGAACTTGTATAATTAACACCAATTCACTTAAAGCTGCATGGTCGCTACTCTCTACAGTATATAATCGTAGTAAATATTTCAGGAAATGCTTTGTAATAATGGCATATAATAATAATAATAATAATAGCAAAGCTGCAGTTGTGTTAAGTGGGTTGTTAGAAGAGTTCTATGAGAGCCGACTGTCTGTGAGACCATGAAGGTGTCCGAGTGTGATTTGTGTTTACTGGAATCAGGGGGATTGCTTGTGAACAACCGAGTCTTTCGGGGATGCTCCTTTTATACCCAATCGTGACACTTGTCTGCTAACAATTAACCCGTTCATCTGTGGAATGTTCCACACCGGTGTTTTTGGACCACTTCTCAACATTCTCAGGCTTTTGTTGGCCCGGTCCCACCTTTTTGGGAACATGCTGCAGGCATCAAATGTTATATGAGAATATTTCTCCCCCCAATAAAACAAAACACCAATGTTCATCGGTTTGAACATGAAATTTCTTTGTAGCGAATTCATTTGAATATAGGCTGAAAAGGATTTGCAAATCATTGTATTGTTTGATTTACATTTTACACAACGTCCCAATTTTCTTATCTTTGGGGTTGGTCGAATCGCCATTGCGCCGTGGTAACGTCAACATGTCAAGCAGTCAGTTCAACCCCTTGTAACGATTGTTGGTATTTTTAAAGAGAAGGGAAAATAAGTCTGAATGTTCTGAACTCCTGAATAGAATAAAGGTTCTCAGATGAGTTGTGTCACAGCGGAGGTCTGTGTGAATGTAGCTCAAGTCCCATAGCTAACACGTGCCTCTTCTTTAGACAGCAAACGAGTTGACACAGAATCCACAGTGCCTCTGCTGGTTTCAGACAAGTAGCGCACCTTATGTGGCCTCTACTGCTTCAAGATGTGACTATCAACAATCAATTACACACAATCAACATAAACCTTACCATTTGTCCTTCCCTACTGAATACTGAGCAAAAAGACAACCAAACTTATCGGTGGTTGCCACAAAGGTATCCTCACAAAAGAAAGAGGTGTGGTGCCAAGACCCAAGCAGAAGGGTTGAGAAGCCAAGATGGGCTTGCTGGTGTTGATGATCATGCAGAGCAGGAGAGTGAGAGAGAGAAGAAAAAGACAGACCAAGGTTGACCAGGCAGGCAGACAGGCAGGCAGGCAGGCAAGCAGGCAAGCATGTAGTCTCTCAGGGTTTGAAAGAAGACCCTCCCCACCTCAGCCCTCACACCTCCAGGCAGAAGAATGAAGGTGGCTGTTTCTTTTCACTTGAATGTGCAATAAGGAAATGGCCACTTGAGGAAGGCCTGATGCCAAATGTGTACAGTGGCCATGACCAGTTGTGTCTGACTGATTATAAAGCCCGTCAATTACAGTTTAGGATGCTTTAACTCATGTTTTAAGCAGAAAGAGGCGGGCAACACACCGGGGAGGGACCTGAGAGCAGTGTGCTTCAAATATGGACTAATGGACAACGTTGGGTAAGTAGGTCAGGGTGGGATAAGGGTTTGCATCGATGTTGAAAGAAACGTAAAAGAAGATGGCAGGGGTAGGGTGGGATTTAGGTAGAGGAGGAGTAGCAGAATTAAGAGGAGAGAGGCAGAACCTGGTTGTGAGCCCGGGTGGAGGGGATGCTCTCCAGGCACCTGAGTGCACACAAACTCTCAGCCACCGAGGAGCAGCCCAGCCAGAGAGAGCGAGGCACAGAGCACTGTGAGAGAGAGAGAGAGCGAGAGAGAGAGAGAGAGAGAGAGAGAGAGAGTGGGGGTGAGGGGGGGGGGGGGTGAGGAGGAGGGGACCCAAGTGGACAGGGTGAGGGAGGAAGAGCAAGAGAGAAATAGATGTGAAGTAAAGGAAAAGCAAAGGGACAGAAGTGATGAGAACGGGAAATGGACGGAGGAAACAGAGGAGGTGAGTGAACGGATGGATCATGGATGGATCAATCAATTGATGCGTGAATGCAATTGGTCAGGAGTTCATGTGGTGTAGTGTCAAAATGCAATACAAATGAATAAATAAATGATGTTTAGTTTAGCGGTCGATCTTCGTTCCTACCCTCACCTATGGTCATGAGCTGTGGGTCGTGACCGAAAGAACAAGATCCCGGATACAAGCGGCCGAAATGAGTTTCCTCCGCAGGGTGTCCGGGCTCTCCCTTAGAGATAGGGTGAGAAGCTCGGTCATCCGGGAGGATCTCAGAGTAGAGCCGCTGCTCCTTCGCATTGAGAGGAGCCAGATGAGGTGGCTGGGGCATCTGATTCGGATGCCTCCCGGACGCCTCCCTGGTGAGGTGTTCCGGGCATGTCCCACCGGGAGGAGACCCCGGGGATGACCCAGGACACGCTGGAGAGACTACATCCTTCGGCTGGCCTGGGAACGCCTCGGGATCCCCCCGGAAGAGCTGGATGAAGTGGCCGGGGAGAGGGAAGTCTGGGCGTCCCTGCTGAAGCTACTGCCCCCGCGACCCGACCCGGATAAGCGGTAGAGAATGGATGGATGGATGTTTAGTTTAGGAATCAGGAGGTTGTGAGTGTGTGTCCATCAAAGGTGAGGAAAAGAGTTAGGGGGGATTTGGGAAAGAGTGAAGGGGGGGGGGGGGGGGGGGGGGGACCAGTATTAGAGCTACGCACACATTCCACAATGAACGCAAGAACACACTCATTCACACACAAACTACTGACAGATACACACAGAAGCAATATTAGATGTGAACTAGTGGGTGTGTGTAGAGGAGTGGGAGGGAAATTGGGATTAACCGGTTAATCATTTTTATTTGGATGAGAACCCCACCCATCGTTTCGGGAATAATGCTGTGACAGAAATTACAACTATACCGACGAAAAAGAAAAACACCTGACCCCAAACTACACACAAAGGACAAAGTGTTGCTCAATTTAAAATATGTAATATAATACAACAGCCCAAAAGCGTAAGCATGTGTAATGTAGAATGCATCCAGGTCTCAAAAGTTCAATCTGTACTTTTAAATTGAACTTTTGGATAAATCGCATACTAAATAAGGATCACTTTTATATACCACCGAGACTGGCCTAACACTGTAGATGTGGGCATCGACATCATTTCCTTTTTCAATAGTGTTAACAGTTTGTGTTGGTTGAACTTTTAGCCACTCATCGGCATATGTTGAGAGGGTAATGCACTGACAATACATAATAGATAAGTACAGTTGCTGT
Source organism: Phyllopteryx taeniolatus (assembly GCF_024500385.1). NCBI lineage: Eukaryota > Metazoa > Chordata > Actinopteri > Syngnathiformes > Syngnathidae > Phyllopteryx > Phyllopteryx taeniolatus. The sequence continues at coordinate 29,203,621 of NC_084511.1, read as the reverse complement.
TGCACTACTGCCCGAACATTCCATGTGATTTAAAAGTTAATGGTACTTTCTGTTTTGATGTCTTGTCTGGAACCTCCATCAACAACAGACTTTTATTTTCAAACTGTTTCAAGTCCACAAACCAGCTACACAGACCAACCAGTAAAACGAAGGGAACCTGGATGCATCGATGATGCAGTAATAATCAAAAAGGACTATCATATCTTGAGAAATCCTTCAGTTCGATCTGTAAAATTGTAGCACTAGCTATTGTTACGCTAACGATACCCTCCCCGCCTAGCTTTTGAATTGACTAAGTAAATAGCAAATAAGCCGCACATTTATTTAGAATTGCGTTTATTAGCTATGTATAGAAAGCCACGCAGCTATTCCCGTCTCGACTAAATGTCTATTTGGATATTGAAAGGAATGTCAAGTACACTTAGCGAGCTAGCTACATTAGCAACTTGCCATCTCGCTAACGGTAATGCTATATGAATGAAAAAGCAGTGCACTTCCTTCTACGCACTTCCAAAAATATAAACAACCACGCTTGACTTTCTAATCGATTCAGCAACATTCCCAACGGCCCCGGGAACGACTGATCATGTCCGCGTATCTTTTACCCCGAGAGCTGTCGCCATACAGCAGATATGTAAATACATAAGCGTACATTGGAGTGGTGGAGTGCTAGCTGGAAGGCTAATGCCCAGACAGGGCCCAGTTCAAGTGGCGCAGCGTCACCGCAATGAACGCTTGCCCGAGAAACCTCAGCTCCCTTCGGCCGAACGCTGTGCGAACCTTGCCAACCGTAAACGAATACATAGGTTGCTCACCACCACCCGACGACATCAGGACCAAATGACAGAAATAACACTAGTTATCTGTAATATGTATCGATCATTTCAGGCCCTCCCTTCCATTCCCGGTCCCCACTTTTCTCCTCCACCTCTCCAGATCAACCGCTTCGGTTCATTCTCCCTTTCCGATCAGCGACATATTGGTCGGAGTACACTTGCTGAGTCCGCGATGCGGCATCGAAACGGATCTTACCATCAGATCCAACGTTTTGTCCTCCATCTCCGGCTCCATGTTGACGATCCCCCCCGAAACTCGCTCTGAAAATGGAAACCCAGCCCTGCGTCGGCGGCCCGCAAATGCAGACGTCATTCGCTTAGCTCGGCCTCACAGCATTGGGTAGGACAATGTGAAAGGGAGGGTGGGGGATGGAAACGCCCATGCGTCGAACCAACGCGCTGATTGAACCGTTTCTTCCTTAAGGGGCGTGGTTGCGCGATTTTATTGCTTGGTTATTGGCTCAGCGAGCTACTAAGGCTTTCCCCGGTGACTCCCCCAAACAAAAGGGCATTTGCTCAAGATGCTGTTGCTATCCTGAAGAGGAACCAGCAAAAGCCAAATCAATCGTCCACATTGCTTACTGAATGGGTGTGAAGGTACTTTAATGTCGTGGGCGATCCACGGCAATCAAATGTGGAAACTGCTTGATTTCAATTCCCTTTACTTTAACGAGCAGTCAGCAAAATCATTGTTTAGTGGGCAATATAAAAACGTTCATATCTGAAGTATTCGTCTCAACTCCAATGTACCCTTTGCAGCTGACATTAAGGGCTAAATTTGACAGATGTATATTTTTGCTCAGCGTTTAATTAGTTTTCTACCTTGGCGTTTTCACCACAAAAAAATGTTGGCAGTTCTTTCACGTGTCAGTAAAATAACTGCAAGATCTATTTCAAGCTTAATAGGTACACCAAGTCATAGTCCATTTGAAATACAAACATCTCACTAGTGGAATATATGTTGGGATTGATAGTCAAAAACAGGAGCGATTTAATGTTGGTAGTATAGCAAATCAAACGAGGAATACTTCCAAAACTTGGGATTTCTGCTGCTGGAATTTTGGAAAGACATTCATTTTCAACAAAAAAGTTGCATAATGATGATTGTAACAACTGGAATTGCTGTGGAGTCATGCATACATCACATCTGACAACAGGGAAATAAAAAAATCTTCAGACTTCTTCAAGAAGACGGGCAGGTTGACGGTAGAGGTTTGAGAGCACAGGAGATGAGGAGGTAGCAATGGTTTTCAGCAGTTCAAATTTTAATACGTTGTCTCTACAGAAACCCAGGTTTAAAAAAAAAAAAAAAAAAAAAAAAAAAATAGGAAAAGAGAAAAAAAAAAATCCCCCACGCTCATAAAATACAACAGCAGCAGTTGCCAGTAAAAAAAAATAAGCATAAAGGGGAAGCCATTGGGATGGGAGAAAATGAACAGTTTTTTTTTTTTGTGTATTTGTAGAGTCAAATGTTCATCTTCCATCTGTGTTGAGGGCAGAAAACAATCTGGAAACTTGCTGTTGTGGAGGGAAACGGGGCGCAAAAAGGAACAAAAATGAGTTGAGTCCAATCCAACTATGGGAAGGAACCAGCACTCTAAGGCAGGGATTTATTCAGGAAAGGCTTTCTCCCTCTCCGGAAGAAATGAATTTTCACTCCTCTTCAGCCTGTGTGTTGTACTTCAATGTGTGTACAGATGAAATGTATGTGCAAGGTTGTGTATTCAACAAGCAAATTGGCTGTCATTTACGTGGTCAACATAGTTGATCCCCTAACTTGCTGCGAGAGGTGGCATTTTTCTTTCATTCTTCATTCATTCCTTTGCTTTGTTTTTTTTTTTCTCTCCCAATATATCAGTCCCCGACTACCTAGTAGTCATCCAAATCAAAGAACTCGTCGTCCTCTCCTTGGTACTCCATGCCCTGGAAGTCCACCCTGTACCGCAAGATACCTGGAGGGAGAAAATGTTGACATATCACATTAACAACCAATGCGTGAACAATGTTCTTCACAGTCACATCACTTCTAGAGCAAAAGCAAAGCTGCTTAAATAATTCTAATTTACAATTGGCCTTTTGTTCATTATATACATCAGCTAATGCAAATAAGAACTATTTAGCGTGACTAACTTTTCTGATTTATCTGCATTTTTAAGAAAGTCCAATTCAAGACATTGTTATATTTGAATTTTCGGCCGCAAGTGAAAAGTGCTCACCCCCGATGCCCCCAAAGCCCTTGACAAACTGAGATCCTTCTTGACTCTTGTCCGTGACTATTTCCAGCGTGGCTCCAAATTTCTTGTAATTGTTGGCAAACCACTCTAACAGCGGCATGCTCTCAATCAGTTCGTGTTCTTGCCCCGTCTGTCAACACAAAGTCAGAGGGATTGAACACTTTAACTCAACACCATTGAGGTAAGCGTGTGCAGTCGTCACCTCCTTGTCTGTGAAATGAGACTTGTCTTTCTCCTGCTCTGGCGTCAAGTACAATGTCTTCTCATCTGGGAAATGAACAAAACACATACAGCATGAAGCTTTAGGATGCGATATTGCTGGGTTCACATTCAGGTGTCTTATGGCATATGCGGTCTGTGTGTACCATTCTCAGCTCCGTTGCTCTCGGCCCCATGCACACGTAAAATGTAACGCATGGTGTCTAAGTTCTCGTACACTATGAGGATCTCCACTGCTCCCATCTCCAAGGCTTTCAGTGTGTCCTCCACACCAAAGCAGTACTTCCCAGTGTCCTGACTGATCTCATCAAAGTATCGTCCTGGGGAGACAGAAAAGAAAGGCTTATAAGTGTGTGGCTTTTTATTTTTTTTTATTTTTTATACAAGTCAAAGATTCGGCAAATCTCACAAGCACTTATTTCTCTTGTTGAGAGCTCTAAAAGTTACTCCACCTTGCTAATAAAACCTACCTATTAGCTTCTTTTCTTGGATGAACTTGACATTGGAGAGAACCTCTGCTGAGAGCTCAATGGCCTGGTTGAAACCATTTTCTCCACCATAGGAGATGTCCACTAACTTCAGAACTTTGGCCTGTAACCTCTTTTATTTAAACACAGAAATGTCCACTTGTTAAAAAAAAAAAAACAGTGACAATGTCAATCAAAAAAATCATCCATCCATCCATCCATTTTCTTATCCTCTCTAGGGTTGGGGGCATGCTGGAACCTATCCCAGCTGACTCTGGGCAAGAGGTGGGGTACACCCTGAACTGGTCGCCAGCCAATCGCGGGGCACATATAGTCAACCATTCGCAGTCACATTCACACCTCTGGGCAATTTAGAGTCATCGATCAACCTACCATGCATGTTTTTGGAATGTGGGAGGAAACCGGAGTACCCAGAGAAAAAACACACACGCGGGGAGAACATGCAAACTCCACACGGGCGAGGCCGGCTTTGAACCCAGGTCCTCAGCGCTGTGATGCACTTGTGCTAATCAGTCACCCACTGTGCCAACCATTAATAAATCAATCAATTAAAAAGCATGTTTTCTATGTGTTGCTAATTATATTACAGTTACCTCCGACCAAGCAATGCGATTGGAAAAGATTCAGTCCATGATTGATGATGTGCAGTTGAAGAGTAATTTTCACTTCACGGGTGTTCAACCGTTATTTTGGCCCACATCAACAGTCAGTGGTTATCTAACATCACTGTGTGTCGTTAAAAAAGCTATTTCATATTTCCAGAAAAAACATGTCATTTAAAGTATGAAGGGTCATCATATGAGGACAAAGGCAAGGAAAGAATCCCGCCACAAACCTCCAGGTGTGTTCACGTCATTAAACAACATTAAATGTACAAACAGGAGCAGACACTGGGCTAATATGCTAATGCAGCTAACGAGTGCACAATCTATTTGCTTCATTTTGCATTTCCGGACTACTTTGTCTAACTTTTGATCATCGTAGAGTGCCCACTAAATGACATTAATAGGGTGACGCGAATTGATGTGAAGTTGGACTAATCCTCCAACTTGCTCGGTCAGTGAAACAGTAAAACCAACTTCATTTGTTTAATTTTGTTGTCGGTGTTGACGCAGTCACTTTGGCTGGTTAGCGTGTCACGCTAACGCCACTGTTTGCTGTTATTTATGTTGGCCGAGCCGAAAAACTGGGGTGGAACGGTGCGCAAAATCCACGGTTCACTTCGTATCTCGATTTTGGGGTCACAGTTTTCGGTTTGATACACATCGACTTCAGAAAATCATTTATGTCTTGTATAGGTAGGGTAAAATTGAAAGTACAGTGCTGTGAAAAAGTGTTGCCCCCCCCCCTTCTCAAATTCTAATATGTTTGCATAGTTTCCCCATTTTAATGTTTAAGATCAAACATGTAAATATCAGACAAATATAACCCAAGTGAATTGAAAACGCTGTTTTTAAATGGTGATTTCATTTATGAAGGAAAAAAAATTCTGTTACCTGGCCCTGTGTGAAAAATAAATTACCGCCCCCTTGTTAAATCATGAATTAATTGTGGTTAATCAGAGTTTTGGGTCATTTTTCACTGATCACCTCAATCAGTCAATCAAGACTTAAATAGAATCGGTCCCAATAAAATTAAGTCAGACAAATGATCTAAAAAAGCTGCAACCAAATAACACGATCCAAAGAAATTCCAGAACAGTCGAGAAATAAAGTAATTGATATCTATCAGTATGGAAAGGGGTACAAAAGCCATTTCTAAAGGTTTAGGATTCCACCGAACATCGTAGAGTGCCCACCAAAGCATCATTGACTAGAAATAACCAAGTAAAACTTAACATAGAGGATAATCTGAGCACATACTTACTGGGTCAAACATGTCAGACTGGCTGAGCTCAGTCTTAAAGTCAGCAGAACCAGCCAAAACCATTCCTGCCACATTGACTTTGTCGTTGGACACAAAGAGCTGGACAGCCGTTTCAGCCACTTTCCTTACGTAGTTGTGCCTCTTCTCCATTCTTAGACGAGCAAAACGCAAAGCTGACTGTCCTCCTCTGCCTGAAACAAAGATGAATGGAAAGAGTCAACGTTTCATTGAGGACAAACGAATGGGAATACAATAATCATGTCCTTGATGGGTTGTAGCAAATGTAAAAACGTCTGTTGTTTGTGCGAGCACTGTGGTGAGGTACCGTGCTTCTTAGGTAGGTCCACAGTGAACTTGTGCAGCACCTCCCTGGTGTTCCCCTGCAGTGTGCCAAACAGCGCCCCACTACCGTCAATCACAATAAAGCCAAACTTACTGTCATCCGAGAGCAGGGCTGTCAATGCCTACATTTAAAAAGGAAATATAGAAAGTAGGAGTCAGAATGGAATGGGTACAAATTCTAAATCAACCAGTACAACTGAAGTCCAATCTACACAAAAGAGCAAACACTCACCTCAGTATGGAACTTGTTGTCACAGAGGTACAGGGAAGTATTGATTGGTTTAAAAGGCTCAAAGTCGATATTAACTTTTTTCTCCTTTCCTTCGTCTGTAACAATGGTGCCGCAGTACACAACTAAGCCATTGGGTGGCACTGTGGAGCAAGTCAAATAACATTCATTCAAAATGAACTGTTTTCAGAGGAATATTAAACGTCAAATCTTGCAGAGGCTTAGCTATGCAATCATTTCACCCTTATTCAGTATCTTTGTCACATTTTCATTCAGATGGGGTGTTTCCCGTAGGGTGGAATTATTTGTATTTTTTGACATAATTTTATGGCATAGGAAATCATAGCATAGCTCTGAGTAGCATGTTGGAGTTGCTCAGTCCCTTTTGCCCCAGTTTCTCAGCACATACTCTGGCAGAACATAAACAAGTGAAGGAAGGCTTGTTGCTGACTACTCAGGAAAACAAATCTAAAGAGATTAGACCTGATATTTATGAAGGGCGAGTATTAGGAGCTTTTACTCAAAACATGAACCCTATAAGTCTACTCTGATCAATTAACCACCCTTAACCACACCTTAACTGAACGACAAAAAGTAGCATTGGCTTGATGCATCAACAAGTGTAACTGCATTTTTATCTGCTAAAAAAAACACACACACACACTGTACATATATGATTATGTTTTTGTTATCATGAATAGTCTTCAAGTGTTAAGATATTAGCAACATGACTCAATTGGGCATCATATTTATGCCCCCGCGTAAAGTTGCTCAAAGGCACTGAAACCGCCAGCGATGAATGTGCAAAAAAAAAAAAAAGTGTTTAAATTTAATTCCCAATTGAGAGTTTATAATCAGCATAATAAATTCTATTAAAATTAAAGATTGCATGGCATTACATTTGTATTTTCGGTGCAGTACTTACCTTTGTTATAGAGCTTTAGTCTTTGCTGTACAGAGGTGATGGCCCCGAGAACGGAGAGTCTGTTGACTCTACTCTTGATGTTGGAAGCCGTGCCAAACTCATCGGCCAACATTTTGGCCACTCTGGAAATCTGGTCCTTAGGTGGGATGATCAAGGAGATCATACTGGTGCCATTACTAGAAAAAGGAGGACAGGAGTATGCAGTCATACCTCGACTTACAAGTGGACCTGCCTCGAGTTTTTCGTGTTATGATTGTATTTTTGTCTTGGGCAAAAATATTAATTACGAGGGCCAGATGGCGGGAAAAAAACTTAACAAGCAGCAGTTTGGCACCTAGTGAACAATTCCTGAAAAGAGGCCAAATGCTAGCGGCAACGTGTTTATTGCCACTCCCAATTTAAGATGACTGGAATACTAAAAATAAGACAACATTTCATGTTGTGTATCTAACTAAACACTGTACAACTGTCTGACAAAAGTTCACTAGCTCAATGCTAGCACCCGAAGCAAAATGCCATATATGAGCTAACAAAACTAGCGATTTATCTTGTCCTTTAAGAAACAGATATCTGAACAAAGGGTGCAGCGACATGTATACAGACTACATAACAATCATTTATGTTATACTGTATGTTTTTATAGAGTGTAATACTGTAGAATGCCATTTTCTGATCAAATGAAAATACATTCCCAAATTTTTTGTTCTTGTTTTAATAGGGTCTGAAACAGATTAAGGGAATTCTTATTCATTTCAATGGGGAACGATGATTTGATATTTGAGTGTCAAAGTGAATTCAACTCATTAGACAAGGCACCACTGTACACGGTTTGGAACACAAATGTCACATCACTGTAATTGGGGGGTTATTAAAATGCTCCTTATACATGCCTCATTAGGAATAAACAAGATGAATCCGAATGGAATTTCATTTACATTTGGAGGGGTGGAATATTCCTTTTGCCAAACCATTCAGAAATACATTTTCATCATGAAAACGATGAGTAGGAATGGTGCCGGCCTGCGTTCTATCTGCGCGCGCTCTGTCTTGATGCACGGTGACGTCCTCGTTTACGTATGCAAATATGGCGGCTTCCAACCACAGCTCGTATGAGAGACAGATTTTTTTGGAACTACGTGCAACTACTTTTTATCAAGCCGTTGTTTTATTACGTGTCAAAACAATCCCAACTACTGTGCTAAATAGACGACGGACCTCCATCTTGATATATGACGTGACGTTTATGTCGCCGTGTGCATGTCACATATCTGTTTTGATTAACTAGCATGCACATGTATACACCAGATCGGAATACATCACGTCACATGTAAACAATTTACCAGAGATCTTCAATTGGAATGACAAAAAGGTCTGCGCGTAAACAAGGCTACCGTCTCCAACTGTGTTAGGCTATGTCCAACAGCTTTAATATATAATTACATTTGTGTTACTGGGGCAGACTATGAATGCTTCAAAAGTACCGTAGTTGGTGAGAGAGTGAAAAAGCATAGGACAGAGAAAAAGAAGACTTTTCAGTCACACAGGGGTGAGTACAGGTATGTGCCAAAAAAATAATATGAAGGGAAGGTCAATTTATTTCAATAATTTGTTTCAAAAAGTGAAACTTGTGTGTTATATTAGGTCACCACACACAGAGTGGAATAGTTCAAACCTTTAGTTGTTTCAATTTTGATGATCATGGCAGAAAGACAAAAAAAAAAAAAAAATCCAGTATTGCATAAAATTAGAATATCACGTCAAAGTCTCCCTGTGTCTCAATCTTCTCAGCTAATTATCACAAAACACCTGCAGCGGTTTTCCTCAGCCTTTAAATGGTCTCAGTCTGACTTCAGAATCACGGGTAAGACTGCTGACTTGACGGTTGTGCAGAAAACCATCATTGACACCCTCCATAAGGAGAAAATGTCTCAATAAGAAATTATAAAATCAGCTGCATGCTCACAGAGCGCTGTATCAAAGTATATGAACAAGAGTGTTAAGAGGAAGGGGAAAATGTGGCCCGGAAAAAGGACGACCGCAACCTTGCGAGGAGTGTCGAGCAACGGCGATTCAGAAATCTGGAGGCGCTTCATCAGGAGTGGACTGAGGCTGGTGTCAGTGCATCGAGAACCAGCACATACAGACGTCTGCATGACGTGGGCTACAGCTGTAGAATTCCACGTCTCAAGCCACCCCTGAACCAAAAACAGCATTAGAAGTGTCTGCGCTGGGCTAAGGAGAAAAAGTACTGTTCTGTTGCCCAGTGGTCCCAAGTCCTCTTCAGATGAAAGTCAATTTTGCATTTCATTTGGAAATTAAGGTCGCAGAGTCTGCGGGAAAACTGGAGAAGCACAGAAGCCAAGCTGCTTCAAGTCCAGTGTGAAGTTTCCGCAGTCCGTAATGTTTTGGGGAGGCACGTCATTTGCTGGCGTTGTCTTTTATCAAGTCCACAGTCGCCGCAGCTGTCTACCGGGACATTTTAGAGCACTTCATACTCCCCGCCGCTGACGAGCTTTTTGGGGACAATGATTTTATTTTCCAATACCTGGTTTAATAGCCGTGGAATAACAGTACTTGATTGGCCAGCAAACTCGTCTGATTTGAACCCCATTGAAAATTGTTGGGGTATTGTCAAGAGGAAGATGAGGGAACAGAAACCCCGAAATGCAGACGATGTGAAGGCCAATATCAAAGCAACTTGGGCTACAATCACAGCTGAACTGTGCCACAGGCTGATCACCTCCATGCCAAGCTGCCTTTATGCTGTAATTCGTGCAAAAGGAGGCCCAACAAAGTACTGAGGGCATGTTCATTTAATACACTTTTCAGATGGCCACCTGAAATATTCTAATTTTGTCAAATACTAAATATATATATATATTTTTGTCTTGCTGCCATAATCATCAAAAGTAATTTAAAAAAGGCTTGAAACATTTCACTGCGTGTGTGGCGAACTAATATAACAGTTTCACAGTTTCACTTTTCGAAAGACATTATTGAAATCAATGGACTTCCCCTCGATATTCTCATTTTTGGGCACATACCTGTAAAATAGTAAGTTCCCCCTCTCCCAAATGAACTGGCCACAAGCAGGGTGGCTACGGGGGCCAACGACCACTGTGCGCGACGGACCAACTTCGATGTAAAAGCCGCTGATTCGCTAATCTTTGCTTCCGGCCAAACAATTACGTGATATAAAAGGAGACTTGCTTCATAGGCTTGTAGGTCATAATACCCGCTTGACATCACGTACTGGAAGAAAACGTAGATTGGGTGACTAATAGATGGGAGTGTAAAATAACCCAGCTCCGATTTTCACCAACTGCCTGAGCTCTCTCGGTCAAGACATCCATGGCGGCCTCCCTCCACAAATGACGTTTATAACAGCATCGCTCTTCTCGTTCTAGCTGCCGGGTTCAACGCGTTTTAGGTTCCCTTCGTGTGTGAAAACGGCAAAGTGTAAACGTCGAGGTGGTCACAAAGTTCCAAAGGTTCTTTTCCTTTCCAGGCCGGCGAATTGCAACGACGGCACTCCTTCGCTAGCAAGCTAGCAATGCTCAGCTAACCACTCCCAAAGTCGGCCCTTCGTCGCTGATGTCCAGCTGTTGCAACGGGGCACGTCGACGCAATAACCTCAGCCGTGGAACGTCCTATTAATGACCTGCCTACGTCCATCGCGCGGACGAACACTCCACAGGGCGTCCTTACCCGCGAGCAGCTTCCAAACTTTTGATCAGCTTCTTGATTTTCCAGATCTCCACGTTCCTGTCCGCCGCGCTGGGGTCGTCCGCCATCTTTCTGCTGGGGTTGTTCAGCACCTAAAATGTAGGCAAAGGAGCATAAATACGGTAGAATGGTCGTCGCAAGCAAAAGAAAGGTTGACATACATTCACGGTCGTGGACCTCGGCAAATGAATGGGGCGGTGTTCTTTAAGACACCGGGCCAGTATTGGAAGCTCCGACTGACCGCCGACGAGAGCCTCTACCCGGGCTCTCTCGCTCAGTAAAGCGCGCGGAGAGCTAGCAGGCCTACAGTCTGCCAGGCCCTAAAGTCCACCCGATTCTTACCTCATTCGACCTACTTCTCACCCCCCGTTCCACAAGACAGCAACTGCGGTGTTGCCATTAAAGCAGCAGAAATCCAAATAAATACCGTACCTGCCTCGGACAACGCCGCTCCGCTCGCTGTTTTCTACTCTACGTCGAGTCGGTGGTCCGGGGGATGACGTCGCCTTTCCTGCCGGTTTCTCTCCTCCACACGCCGCGCGTGGTGCCGCCGCCTGGGCTCACATGTAGGAGGTGGTTCCAAGTGGCGGCGTTCACTTCCTGGAAACCGCATAGAAACCAATGGGAGGATGTGATCTGTGCGTCAATCGCAACACTCGACGCAACCATTGGATGACTCATGGCAAGCTCGCGTCATAGAGGAGCAGGCGCATTTCGCAGGGGGTTGTGGGATATGTAGTCAACTAGAACTTCTTCGTCTTCGGGGCGCATACAGAAAAATCGAAGGATGCGAGGGCACCTTTGACATTCGTCACCTTTGAATCATTGAACACGCTAAAACCGATCTATCGGTGCAGGCAAACATGCTAAGCACTCATTCAGTACATTGTTGTATACAGTATAAAGTTTGTAATATTTGCTTAATAAACTCTTAACAACCCGGCATATAAATCCTGACCCGAATAAGAAAAACAGCGTTGCAAAATTGTCCAAATCGATTGGTGACTTTTGAACAGACTTAAAAAGAAAAAACCTTAACATATACAAGATTATTACTCATACGAGAATGAGTTTAGTGCATTATTTCGAGCCATAGAAGCCAATGAAAAGTGATTATACAGTAAAAAAATAAAAATAAAAAAATACATCGAAATGCTGGACTGTAAACTAATCCTCAAATATGCACCACTAGATGTCAGCATCGATCAACGGACAAAATATACTTGGGCGTCTGAGTTGTTCTTCATTCATGAATACAGAGCTACTTATTCATTTGCATTGTTCAGTGGGGAGTTGGGGGACAGGTTGTCACGGCATACATTTAATTATACTGTATAACGTTGCCATTTGCTGAGCATTGGTGCTTTGATTATCTGCTCCATTTCCACTGTGCATAAAGCGACATTCTCGAAATCGTCCCCGCCATATTCTCAGCGCTCACCAAATGAATTCCTGTCAGTATTTACCACTTAGCAGGTTTGCTACACCAGGAGTGACATGTTAGAAAGAAATTTGTGAAAATGATTGCCTGCAACAATTGGAAGCATTTGTATGAGAGCCAATTTATCACCATCTGTCAGCCATTAGCGCTGTGATCATCTGTTGCTTGGGAATAGTTGGCCTGTGTTTGATTACAGAGGATGGCTGATCTTCTTGCACAGGAACGTTGCAACCTCGGGCATTTGGGTGATTCAACACCCGTGCTTTTCCCAGTCAAAGATTTCAACACCCACACTTTTGTCACACCCCTAAGGGGGGGAAAAAAAAACACACACACACACACACACACGTTTCCCATAGAAAGGCTACAACACACACTTTGCATGGAACTGCCGGGGGGGGGGATACTTTTCCAGTGAAAAGTGTTAACACCCACACTTTTCTTCACACCCGCTGGCACAACACCCACACTTTTCCCTGTAATTTTTTTGGGGGCATGTACTCAATAAAGACATGTTTCAGTGTGATGTTTATCATGTTTTATTTGCATGTTATGGCAACTTCTACGTGCGACTTTGTCACCAGAAGAAAAGCAGGGAGCTGTACCTGTGTGTGCGTGTGTGTGTGTGTGTGTGGCAATGCATATGGAAGCGTTATGGAGCATGTGAGTGAAGACAGCTGCCTCCAGGTTCATCCACTTCTATTTTTTCCACCTCTGGCCATCTGCTTAAGTACTGCGGAGGAGAGGGAGGGGCGAGTGAAGGTGGAATTCGGGACTGTCGGGGGTATTCAAGGACACACTCTTCGCTTGCGCCACAGAATTGCAGTGTAAACTAGAACGGAAGCATTCAAATGTTACACTTTCACACATTGACATACTTACTGTATTCCCCAAATGGGATACAGTGAACCTCTATATATTCTCAGTTTTACATTTCCAAAATTTTTGGATCTTTAACTTGATCTATTTGTTGAAAATCCCATCTATTTGCTGTTTTTGTGCTCGGGCCAAAGCAAAAAAATAAAAATAATACTTTGGCGCCATGTGGTGTAATCTTGGTGTTTTTGTTCAGTTGAATTCAATGGTAAATTTGGTGAATTTTGCCATTGGAGATGTCCGCTTTTTCTGGTGGTCCTCAAATGCACCTCGTGCACCATCAAAAGTGAAAGTCCTGATGCAGCTGCAATTTTTTCTTTTCCGCTAAATATTCGTTACTGTGATTAAATGCCAAAAGGTGAGTTTAATGACAATACCGTTTGTGTAAAGTTCTAGTGGCCGGATTTGTTTGCCCACGTGACGTCACATCAGCGCGTGCTAGTATGTTTTTTTTTTTTAGGCTAGTTATGCTAGCTACTACAACTGAGGAGGCTCATGTGAAGTTGGTTATACAGTTGTTTTCGTAACATGTAACATATATGATAGTGTGCACATGCTCAATGCACGATGTCGGTGCTTTAACATCCTCTTTGTTTTCAGGTCATTCCTCATATCTTGTGACATTTGCTCCAAAATTCTAAATCCTTTACTATTATTCACTCCACTCCACAGAGCTGTGTTCCAAGCCCCCCGTGAATAGCGGGGGTTCACTGTACATCCTCGTATAATACCCCAAATTGCGTCGAAAAGACGTGAACACACTCATGTCAACAGTTATTTGACTAAAAACCACTTGCGTCATTTTGTTGATTTTGCTGTGTCCCGACACAACAAGCTCTCCATGATCGCACTTCGCTCTAAGCGGTGCAGCTCTCAACAAGGATGAAGGAACCTTTCAGCTTCTCCGAGGGAATTAGGCAGCATTTACTCTCTGCTGACTCGCTAATCTGCGACTCACTATGCGTCTGTCTGTCGTAGTCAAAGCGAGGATCATAATCATCGGCACCTCAATAGCTCGCGTTTGACTTAAAGCAGTCTTAGCGGGATGCGCTTGAAGATGTGGGACGACGCGATTGAAACCGAGTGACAGGCGTGTGCGTCGCCGTTCTGACTCGGTATCCAAGGGGTCTTCAGATTTGGAGGAGTAGAGCTCTTTAGGCGCATGCTTCTTTGTGTTCAAATCGCACAGTTGGCATTCATGTCACATACGCTCGCTACACTACGCTGTCTCACGGCTCGGAGGAGATTTACGGATGTGCATCTCAATATTAAAAGTGGATTCATCAGGAACGGAGACCCGAGACTGTCATTAATATAAACGAGGTCTTGATGAGGACCAGGGCGAGCTATGTTTCATGTCCACGCAATTAAGCACGTTTGAAGTTCATCAACGAGGTGGATTGAGATCAATAACTTCCATTTGGTCACGTTTGCTAATGCATTGCATTGGGTTTACACCAAAAGTAACGGACCAGCTTTTCCGTCAGCATCGCTGCGTGACTCACTCGACGGACGCACAACTCAGTTTGCCAGTGGAAATTGTTGTGTCGCTTTGTTTTGGACCAATGCAACAATATAGATTCATCATTGCATCAATAGTAGAACGCTTGAATTATTTTCCCAATAAGGATAAAGTAACCTTGGTGCTCTTTGTAAGGCTTTGAAGTTTGACAGTACATTTCATTCTTCAGGGAAATCAGGATTTTACACCGATTAGTTTGGGGCATGTGGTAATCCACGTCATCACTCCTGCAGCACGGCTTCAAGATAGATTAGATCAGAGCCGCCACCATGACAATCTTGCACATACTGTAGATGGATGGGCCGAGGAAGATGGGGAAAGAGATGAAACGGGGGAGAAAGATGGTGGAAAATTGATTTTCTTGCAGTTGCATTAATCACATTTACTACTGAAAGGGCATTATCAGTTCAGTGGATTTAATACAGCGTGTTAAAGGAAGACAGAGGCGTATCTAGCGAGGCGAGCCCAGTTTGAAGGATGATGGGCGTGATCAAAGGTCGCCTGTGCTTAGATGCCCTTCTACTGGAAAGTCTCAAGAAGGACATTTATTTACAAACAACAGCTAATACTGTAAAGATCGCATGACCGATTCATCTTTTAAAATAGACTCCGCTCTGGTTTGTTGGTGTAAAAAGCAACAGACGTCTGTGACTGGGTGCCATGTGTGTGAATGCATATGTGTAGAAAACTGTCAGTCATTCCGCGCCAACCGCTGGCACATGTAGCCTGATGTCACTGACATGACCGGACTGAACAGAAAGCACCGGGCAGGAATGAATTGATTCGGACGAATGCGAAACTCACATTCAACTCAAAACATATTAGCCTTCCGCCATCCCTATGCCAAAAAAAAAACAACTTTCAGCAATTCTGTGCTTCCAACATTTTGCGGTTTTCCCGACCACTTCGGTGGCAAACAAACACATCCTGCCCGACCCGACGACAGATGCTCCGACCTTCACTGTCCATTAAGACCTGATGCAGTCTTCCCCAACAATGGAATGTACATTGATCAATAAAACCCAGAATTGTCCCCGACATGTATAATTCAATCACTCAATCGGTGTACAATTTATGCATGTGTGTCTAAATATAGTAAAGTAATTCCATTTTATCATGTGCAGAATCAAAAATGTCCTTTGTAGTGATATGTTTTGTATCCCTCTAGTGGTCCTTGCAGCGTTTTAAAAACTTATTGCCTGCCCAGCAGTTCAGTATTTGATGGTAGGACAAAATCACACGGTAGAAGGATTTTCAAATAGAAAGTTCATGGAGGAATAGACTGATACAGATCCAAAGCATGAAAAAAAAATCAACAAACAGCACAGTTTTGATATCTATCTATCTATCTATCTATCTATCTATCTATCTATCTATCTATCTATCTATCTATCTATCTATCTATCTATCTATCTATCTATCTATATGCTTGAAATTATCTATGCATTACATGTATACATAAACTGTATACATATACTGTATATAATTTCCTTCACTAATCTGATGTCTGATCATTTTAATACGTGGGTCGAGTGACTGAATTTAACAAGTGAAATTCATATTTTTGTATAATAATAATCATATGATGATGATGTTTTTGTTGTTGTTGTTAACTTTCATTGATCCGCCACGTTTTTGGAAAAGTAGCCATATTCTACATGAAAACAATCGGTACCCAAATCTGCAGCCAGAATGTTTCATGCAATCAAACGACTGAAATAAAGCAGATGAAAAGGTAACGTCCTCATAAAATAGACTTCCATGACAGAAATCGTTGGATTTATCAGAATCCCCTTTATTTCCACGGACTGGGCAATAAATACTTTCTACAAAGCGGAGAAAAGTGAAATAAGGTGTAATGCCAAGTTGTGAATTGGAGTGAGCGCCTGACTGAGCGACAAAAATGGGAAGAGAAGCTCGATGTAATGATGCCGATAAGAGGTGTGGAGATGACTGGATGGAAAGGTTGTGAGAACTGACTGCGAGGAGATGTGGAAGGGCAAAGGAGATGAAAGGCGAGAATGACAACTAAGAGTGAGGGAGATACTGTCAGAGGGGAAAGATTGATACATTTCAAACTCGAGCGGTCACAAGACGCTCGGATGCACAAATCGCTCAGCCCGTCTCCGCAATCTTTCCTCACGCTAGAAATATCAAAGTATTCTACAAAATGCCGGGAGATTACTTTGAATGGATTTGGATTTTCACACTGAGGGCAATGAATGTAGCAAAGTTGTTTTATAGACACAAGACCAACCATCGTTCACGCTCACATTCACACCTACGGACAATTGAGCATCGTCAAAGAACCTAAAATGCATGCTTTTGCAAAGTGGGACGAAGCCGGAGATATTCAACTCAATTCACAACAAGGAGCAGCAACAGATTGGGGCTTTTCCACCAAATAGCTCAGAAACTTCGAGTTCCCGGGCAGCAAAAGCTTCCTGTTTGCATTTCCACTGCACCTTAAGGTTTAGGGTATTGCGTCCAAATGAGACTGATGCCATATGTAGGAGTGTTCAATTAAACCTTGGACCTTCAGTTCATTAAGTGGTGGGAAGAGAAAAAAAATTAAAGCTACAAAAAAATTCAACAGTTGGTTTCCTAACCTTGTTGGAGGTACTGAACCACACAAGGTTCATCTGCGCATTCACGGAACCGTTTGTATTTGGAATAATAAAATATGGTTCCTTTCAAATTCAAAATTCATTGCCAGTCATTCCCACTGCAGCTGTTGCGATGGTTTCCATTTTTTTTTCTTAGCTTTTCACTGACTGTGTAAAAAATGCTGTAAAAAATGTTTTCTTATTAAAACACACACACATATATATATATATATATATATATATATATATTTGGGGGGGAGGCTGGAACAGATTACTGGAATTTCCTTTCATTTCAATGGGGAAAGATGATTTGAGATACAAATGTTTTGAGTTGCGAGTGTGGTCACGGAAGGAATAAAATTATTTCAAGGCAATACTATACTGTAAAGTTGCAGAATTACTCATTTCGAACAAAAGATGTAACAAATGTGCATGAGTATTAACACATTCTCTGGATACATAAATTGAATATATTACCATAAATCTCTATAAACTTCAAAACATGTCGTAAATATTTACTGAATGCTGTCATTTTTTATTATTTTTTTTTTATATCACATTTAAGACCTCCCCGAGGCCGAAAAAGCAACGTGGATTGAAATGGAAGCCTTTTGCATGTGATTTTTTTGCATTTCAAGACCTAATTTGATTTTAATAACATGCACATCTGATATAGTCAGGGACAAACATCAGAAACATTCACCCATCCATTTTTTTACAGCACGGTTAGCACCTATCCACATTCGAATCGTGGGTGAGTGGGAGCCAATCGCTCTGGTCGCCAGGCAATTGGAGGGCACATACTGTATGGACAAAAAAACAAAACACCCACACGCATTCAAACCATTCAAACCGCATGGGAGAACATGAAAATCACAAGCTGGAATGCCAACTCCCAACCTCAGAACTGTGAGGCAGATGCGCTCACCATTAGTACACTGTGCCGCCCATTATCAGAAAGAAAAATACAGTTTTCATTCATACGGTTTTCAACGGCAATTCGTTTTACTTGATGCTAGTAATGCATGTCTCGGGTGAAATTTGGATGGAGTCTCAACAAAATGCATTTAAATTTCACCAATTTCGTTGTATCTGTATATAAACCACGAAAAGACGTGATTATTGCAGTATCATAACTTTTACAATGTCACAAGTGGTCTGGGAAATCGCTCCCAGTGCCATATTGATGTAATTGTTTCCAAGGAGACGCCAGAGGTTCAGGTGAGCCTAAACCTTGACATCCTCTCACCGTCTTCTAACGAAAAGCTAACAATCGTACTGCCGTTCATTTGTATTTACTGAAGTAAATCTTTTACACTATTTCAAAAAAACAACAACCCAATTTATCTTTGTTTAAAATAAAGGTAGGACCACAAAAGTTTTTTCCCCCCCAATTTTGCAGGTAAATTCAACTTGGTGAGAACTCATACTAGTTTGACTTTTGACTTAATTAAAGCAAAACAGCTTGTTTGGACGCCAGTTTGGCTTCAGGCGCATGCTTTTCTCCAGGGGCCGTAAAGGGCTTTAGGGCTGGCCTCAAAACTCGCCGCAGACGCACGGCGGAATGAAAATCTCATCGTGTTTCGCTGCGTGTTTTGTGGAAGCAACCCTGGAACTTTCTGCCTAATTTATGAGTTCATAGAGGATGTACAAGAGGACAAACACAACTGTAGACTTTGCCAATGGGCTGACCTGCACTGACACTCTCTCCCAGAAACATTTATCTTCACACTTGCTGTCAGTTAATTCGTGAGTGGGTGGGCCACTTTGCTGACAATGTGTGTGACTGAGAGATTAGATGTGAATGAACTTTTCTAGCAGCCCTTGTTTTGCTTTTGACTTAAGGCCTCTTCAGACTCCTGCGGTCGCACGGCAGGAGTAGGGACCATTATTTTTGTCCATTATGGTCACCCACACTGTAGTATCTGTGACTATGAATGTGTGCCTGTTTGGTGACGTCGAATTATCTGCGCCAAGGCCAACTCTCCGCTCTCCAGTTAGCTTTGTTGGCTCAGGATAACGTTAGCCGTTAAGTGGCAATATATTTGTTTAAGACTTAGACTTTCTTCTTTGATGGCGTCGATCCACCAATCCAACGTAAGCACTCGTGACGTTTGACCCCAGTTCACCAATCAAACGGCACAAGGCAGTCACATGACCGCACACAGAGTCTCCTATTGGGCCTCCTATTGCAGCGGCGGCGTGTCCTGCCTAGAATGCAAGTGGGATGCCTGATAATGCCTCGGTGGAGGGCTTTAGCTATTTGCGTCCGTGATCCATGACTGCAACTACAAACTACATTTGCGCACATCCGCAGAAACTGTACGCCGTAAGTCAAAATGGCATCGGCCATGAACACGGGCGAAACGTTTTGAAATATTTTGTATATATATATATATTTTTTAAGTAAATGAAGTGTGGCAGCATTTGCAGATCTTGTCAGAATAAAGTAAGTAGTAGAATATTCTAAGATTTGCTGCTGGCTTTTCCACGCCCGCTCGAATCCCAATTCGACTCACCACCGATTCAGCACAACCCTAGATACGACGCGCTCTGATTTTTTGTTTGAACTTGTTAGAATTAAACAATTTCCTGCAAAGGATCAATGATACATGAATTAACAATGTATCCAAATAGCAACAGATGCAGTGCATTCTCCTTCTTTGGCATGCACAATCAAATGTCTGCTTAGGGTACAGTATTTACCTCATGTAGACAAATGTGAAATAAATTAACAAATCAACCAACATCAATTAGTCTTGGAGGAAATGTCACACGGCATTGACTTGCAATTAGGCTGTAACATTTTGTGATTCATCTGCTCTCAGCCAAACTGACAGGCGAGAAAATCTGATGCCTGGATGCCAACAAGTCAACCACCACACAAAGGAAAAAAGAAAAAAACAATTTGACCTGACTGCAATACAAACCCTTGGCTGATTGATGACCCAAGTCAACACAGTGCAGCTCAGCAATTACCAGCGAGAGACAATTACATCATTTCGAGAAGCATTTCCTTCAGTTGATTACAAGTCTAAATGTCTGTGCCAGTTTGACTCCGTTTGTGCTCCTCTGGACTGGCTGAGATAGTGCGGGAAAGTGCCTGTCTTTTTCAGATAATGCCTTTAAATCATACTGCCATAAATCTTCAGGGCAGAAAAACATACAAAAACCCGCACGCTGAAATTTCCCTCGTTGACAGCTCAGTCATTATCAGCTCCTTAGGACACCATTAGGCTCCTTTGAGGCCAGCCAGAAAAAAAAGATGCCGATTATGGAACAGGAAAGCAGTAATCACACAACAATTCAGTCATTCATTCTATATTAAAAGATGGGATGCAGTGCCATCAAATGTTATCATGGACAGAAGGAAAATACAACGTGCAAGATTTGGAGGCCATTTCTTGGGTCTCGAAGTCGCCGAAGCCTAATTCAACCTTTTTGCGGCGCACCGTGAAACAGGAACCTCAAGCGCGCCTGTCAAAAATACAAATCACAACTCTTAAAATTGCATATCCTGAAAGTAAGGTGTATGAAGGACGCCCACAAAGCCAGATAAAACCCTTTTGGTTGTATTCTTTTTTTTTTGGGGGGGGGGGGGGGATTCAAGCTGGGATTTCAAGACCTTGCTCGCAGGTCGCTGTTCCGTAGGACATCACGATGTAAACGATGACTGTTATGTCGGAGTCGACAACTTTCACACACCACACTCGCTTTGTATTTTACATAATTGTCTGATTCCAGAGTGCGTTGTTTGCTGCAACGTTAGCATTAACGTGCTAAAACCGATTCATCGGCTGTTGGGGTTTTATATAGATTCTTTTTTTTTTTTTTTTTTTTTGTTAAATGCAATTATAATGAACATCAATTATCCGCAGGATCCACTGTATCGTTCCGTGGAAAAGGGGCCCGCCGGACTGACGATCAGAATGGCGTTAGCTGAAAAGTGGCTTTATTGCGTCCTTGCATGTGACATTGTTTAAGAGCTAGTCGTTTTTTTTCACCTCGTTGTTAATAGAAACTGAAGTAAATATTGATACACGGCTGACGTTTTCATGGCAGCCACGGCGGCCGCTCCAAGCACAGATTGCCACAGTCCGTCATATCTGGCAGCAAGGACAGCCATGTGCGTGTGACGCGTCCAGTTTATGTGTGATAGCATGTTGCGTGTGGGTCAAAGCAATTATGAAAAATATAGATGATACATTTGGACATTATTAAGATACTTAGAAACCAAGATTTGCCATTTTCATCCTGTCAACGTGTTTACAGGGTTCGCTTTTCTAGGGAGTGATCCGAAATATAGCATAAAAGTGAGCTTTGCAGACATCGTTTAAAATAACTTCCCCCCCCCCCCACCAAGTCTATAGCTAGGCTTACAAAACAGGGCTGACAATATAAACTATTCAATTGAGAGGAATACTTCAAATAATCAATTTATAAATGTTAAGATAAAACTCGAGTGCCACTCGGAACTCGGAACGGAATGAAAATACGGGAACTCAAACTGGCCGGGTGGCGACAGCACTTTTTTTTTCTTTTTGTAATGAAGATTCAATATGTACGCACTCTGCTCACATTCAGCCTCATGCAAATTACAATCACGCTATGTCGATTGTCCAAATACTTTGGAATCCCTGAAAATTCAGATATGCTGTATAAACTAAAAGGAAAAAACAATAAACCTCAGCCATAATCCAAATACTTCCGGACTTAACTGTTCATCATCTGATATGATCTTAAAATAAGCTTCTTAGTTCCTTCTTAGGTTGTGTGAGATTTTGTTCACATCTAGTCATTGTTACGATCTCGCCACTGGCTCACTTCTTATTCAGCCAGTCTGACAAGTGACCTTTCCGTCACTGAAAGCCCATCAATATTTAAGTGTGCTCATCTCACAAACATTTCCAAGACTTTGGCGCAATCATTCAAACCCTGCGTAGTAATTACAAGGAAATAAAACTGTCACATTTCTTCTTCCCCCCACCCCATCGTATCCTTGTTTTATTGCAGCTTGCTATTTCCCCTCTCACAACAAATAAATTACAGAGTTTTATCTATATTTCTTCCCGCTACAGTTAAAGCGTAGCAAAGGAGGACTG